>NC_052503.1:74219496-74398371 GCF_016617805.1 Bactrocera tryoni
AAAAAAAGAAAATATTTTCTTATTTTTATTTATTAATGATTCAAACTAAATTAATATAAAAATAATATTTTATTTAATTTCTTTTATGAATTTCTTAAATTTAATTTTGTATAAAAACAATTTTTTTTTCACAATTAAAACAAAATTTATTTTAAATAATTACACTAATTACTTGTTTTCTTTTAATAATTTTTTCTCAAGGGAAATGTAAGTTTTTTCTTATTTACAACGCATTCTTAATCATTCAAAATCTGTTTTTTATAAAAAGTAATTAAAAAAAAAATTTATGTTTTCTTATTTCTTACACTAACTAATGTGAATAAATTTCTTTTTATTTAAAACTAAATTTAAAACTTTTAAATTTTTTACACTTTAGTTTTGTTTTCTAAAAAAAAATTTGTTTAAGCAAAATATTTTAGCTTTTTATGAAAAATATTTTTTTTTTGCTTTTTAGCGAATTATAAAAAAAAGGTTTATCTTAATTTAACAAAAATTAATTTTTTTAAATCAAAAGAATAATTGTTCAACAATTTAAAATAAAATTTTATAGATTTTATATTTCTTATACATATTTTGAAGAACAATTAATTTTTTTTATTGATTTTTATTTTTTTAAATTTAATAAACAATTTTTTTAATATTTCTCTATTCCCTTTTTACAACTAATATATTTTTGTAGTTATGAAATGATTATAAATTTCTATAACGATATTATATTTCCCAACATTCTAGATTTTTTTACAGTTACTGCGAAAAAATGTCACATCAACGAAAAATGAATGAATGAAATGAAAAAATATGACAATGGTATTAAATATCCCACAAATATGCCTTCATCAAAAAATTCGAAAAAATCAGCAATTTTCGCAGAAAAAACAAATTTATGCTTTACTTAAAATATAAAAATTGAACCAACTAAAAGTCAAATAAATTTTATTCCATTACCTTAGCTTTTAGTGCTTAATTGCAAACGTAAGCCTTTTGGACGCTGCGCCTATATTACGTGCTGGCCACATGTTAGCGCCATTAATTGCATTTCCTGCCTATTATTTGCTGACATTTTCAATTTTCACTTCCGGCCATGCGGCCTGCACATTGCGAAATATTAAATAAATACAAAATTAAATGCTAAGTTCGCATACACACCTGCAAACACATACACATATATGGAATAATAATAAAGACTATTTGTTGTTGCTGCGCTTATCAAATTCGATTAATCGCAAAATTTATGCCAGTGACAGTATTTAATGGCGCGTTTTTATGAAAAGCGCATTTGCCTGAGTTTTATTAGAAAATGCAGATAACTATGACAGCGCAAATGATATATGACAGCCAGTTAAAGTTGAAAAAAAAAATATTACATATTATATAAAATTATAAATGGCGTTAATGAGCAAAATGCACTTGTTGTTGTTGTAGTAGTGTTGTAAAATATATTCTTGCGAGCGTAAAACAAAAATAAAAAAGTCTGCCTTGCACAGCAAAATGTAAAACGTCAATTTCATGCGGCAACCGCATAATGTAATATCCGTTTCCGTATGCCATGTGGTATGAGTGATTTTCTCCAGCTAACCGCTAGGCTGCCTACAGGAGCCTGTTTGCTGCACACAAATGCCGCTTTGGCATAAACATGAGTTGTTTAGTATGCGTTAATGTGTTTTTTGCATTAATATGCGTATGTATGTGTGTGTTTGTATGTCAGCGCGCTTATTATATGCACATATTTCATTTCCGCTGCGGGCGAACCAATCAAAAAAGCACAAATCTAATTTAAATAGTGTATTTTTAGGCGCATTTCAAAAGAAAACAAATTGACTCGTTCATATCCGTTGTGGCAATACAACAGCAACACCTACAGACACACACACACATACACAAAAGCGGGGAAAATCGACAAACGGCATGCGTTGGCTGTCGTAGGGTTGCTTAATGCTATTAAAATCGCTTTTAAATCGACTACCGCAATGAGAGATTTACATTTTTTGCATTTTGTGTCACACAAAGGCATTAGCAATAACTGAAAATGTACACGAACGTAAGCGTCAAAGAGATTTACTTTAATATATATAGACTGTATATACAGATTCACTCGTTCTAACCGTGCAGCTATACAAATCATTTCGCTTGTGCTGCGTTTACTAAATATGCGACACAATCATCTAACCCCCGTGCCATGGCAGAGCAGTAGCACACCGTTAGACTCTTCATTAAGCCAAAATTTAATTAAAAGTATTGACACAGTCATCAATTCAAGCGCTGGGCAAAAATTAATTTACGTAATCGAAAATAATTTCCGCATGGCAAATTTTATAACACAAAAGCAACTAATGCCAAAGTGGGAGAAATATTAAAACAAATCAAAAATATTGTATACAAGAGTATTGAATTTGGCAGAGTTATAGGCGTAGTAATGGCTTTTCGAACTAAATGACACATTTTATGACCAGCCGCCCATGTGATTTTGTCTTTGACGCTCGTAAAACTACGCAATTTGTTGAATTAAGAAAAAAATGCAGTGAAATGAAATGCGAAAACTTAAACAAAGCGCGCTAGGTAGCGTGTTCGCTTGGCCGTAGTTTCAACATAAATATTGTGCTTCCCTAAAGAAGTCCTACGAGCTGCTTCCTCAAACAAACGCTTCAAACTGCCTCCCTAAACAAGCCCTACGAACCACGAACTTCAACCACCACCTTTTTTTGTATACTCTTAAGTTCATTGGTGACTCCGCCAACATTTCCACCTTCCCCACATTTCTTTTAGCATTCATTCTACGGTTTCGCTACGTTTTCTTTGTGCCATTTCATACTTTTGTTGCTAATGACAAAATAAAACGAAATCCAAACATAAATTACGCACTTATCAGTTTCATTTATCTTTGAGATTTTGATGGTTTTGTAATTGAGTAATAAACTAAAGAAAACCAAAGAATGAAAGTCTGAGTGTATGACGGAAGTATGGTAGGGCTTGGTGTGGCAGCACAGTTGAACGAACGAGCACACAAAACAGCATATAAATACTATAAAATTATACAAAAACAAAGTAGCAAAGCAAACGTGTACAAGTGTTTCACAAGTTCAGTTTGAACGTTGTATTTGTTTTGTTTCACAAATACGATTTACACAAAGACGCTTGCGTTTCATAAGTTCACAAATACGTTTGTGTTGCGTTTCATAAGTTCAGAAATACGAATTTTGCCAATACCTTTACATTCTGTTCCACAAGTTCAGAAATACGCATACTATCATGACTGCTCTTACTACCCTCACACACACTGCGCTGTTTCACAAGTTCAATTCTACAATTTACTTCCATCGTTTATGCATTTGGTCAACGCCTTGCTAAATTATCTGCATAAGAAGTTGAATAATAATAAAAACAAAGTAAATTTTATACAATTTGCGCCAAGAAATGCGAAAATCAAACAAAAATGCGTAAATACTTGCAGTAACGCGCAAAGCAAATAAATAAAGTAGCACCTATTGTGCGCGTTTTTATGGCACCATATAAAACAAAACGCTCAACACAAGCATGGCGCGCACAGCACTTAGCAAATATACTTGCTTTTTTCGACGACCATAACTTTCTTGGCCTTATCATTAGCACAGCCCATTTATGGCAACCCACACTCGCTTAATACACAACGCTAGGAAGCAACGCTGCACTGCGCTGCGCGTTACAACGGTCGCAAAAGGGTCATTCCGGTAATAAAGCGCAATTTCGTAGATAAGGCACAAAACGCGCCGCCGCTCCTTGCGCGCTCATAGCTAAGTGCTTATGTATACTTGTACATTGTGTTGCCATTTGCGCAGAGTCGCACTCGACTCGACAAAGTTAAAATGAAGTACCGCAAACTTTTTTGTGCTACTTGCCGCTTGATAGAGCTTTCGATAGTCGATTTTCATGCCAATGAAATTGCCAAGACGACAGCCACGATAATGTGTCAAGGCGCTCTTGCTGTTGTGTTGGCTTTTCTCGCTCTCTTTCCCTCTCCCTCACTTTTATTACAATACATACATATGCACATACTTCTTTTGGCACTTTTGATTATTGTGTAATGGCGTTTATTGTTTCTCGACTCGCCAATATTAAGTATTCGCCCATAAATTTTGCCATTATCGAAATTCGCCGAGCGCGCACACAATGCGATAGGCGTTGCTATAGGTAGTAATAAGCACGTTTTTTGCTGTGAGATAATGAGCTGTGACGTTGTAAAAAACGCAATCAAATGGCTAACGGCCATTTTCTATAGCGAAAGGATATACTCGGTATTGCAGGCTTAATGAGTGTGGCAATTGTTGCAGGCAGCCATGATAAATATGTATATTTTTGGAAATTTTAGAACTTATTCACACCTAATTTATAGAGGTAATTACGGTTTCGATTGCCTAAAGTTGCGAGACAACACTTTCGAATGGCAAATTTAACTTTGGCGGGGTCAAGTGTGTTTTGCAGAGCATAAAAAACGGTTCAGTGTACAGATTGGATTTTGATGTGAGCTGAAGAGAGAAGAACCCATTTATAGCGCTTGAAATGTAATATAATTACTTGTTATGATTTTTATTGAATAATTTTTGTACTAGTTTGAAGTATAAAATATGTTGAATATTCTCAGTGAAATCAGTTTCATTCCATAACTGTAAAAATCCGTAGAGAAAAATCGTATGTCATTGCTCTGTTTCATAAGTTCAAGTTTATTTTTACTTCTTCCTTTACTTGAAATCTGTTTCACAAGTTCAGTTTTCTTCCAAAATTGTAAATACGCAGCAGTTAATCAAAATTTTCCTGTTATTTCCCTGTTTCATAAGTTCAGTTGTTCTATTTCATTTCTTACTTTCCTTGAAAGCTGTTTCACAAGTTCAGTTTTTTTCCGAAACTGTAAAAACGCCGCAGTTAACCAAAATTTTTCCTTAATTTTCCTGTTTCGTAAATTCAGCTGTACTGTTTTTCTTCTTCCTTTCCCTGAACACTGTTTCACAAGTTCAGTATTCTTCCGAAATTGTAAGAACGCCGCAGTTAATCAAAGTTTTTCTGTTATTTCCCTATTTCATAAGTTCAGCTGGACTATTTTTTTCTCTTCCTTTCTTTGAAAACTATTTCAATAGGCTTCTGTTCTTACTCTGCTTCATGAGTTCAGTTGTATTGATTTTTCTCCATCCTTTCCTTGGAAACTGTTTCACAAGTTCAGTTTTCTTCAAAAATTGTAAAAACACAGGAGTTAGTCAAAATTTTCCTGTTATTATCCTGTTTCATAAGTTCAGTTGTATTGATTTTTCTCCTTCCTTTCTATGGAAACTGTTTCACAAGTTCAGTTTTCTTCCATTATTGCAATAAAGCAGCATTTGATCAAAATTTTCCGGTTACTACACAAAAACACAGCAGTTAGTCAAAATTTTCCTGTTATTACTCGGTTTCATAAGTTCAGTTGTATTATGTCTTCTTCTTCCTTTACTTGGAGACTGTTCACAAGTTCAGTTTCTTTTATAATTGTATGAGAGTATCGTTTGCTTAAAATTTAGAACAATTCGTGATTCTCGTAATAATATATTAAAAGATAAACATATTTTTGTGAGTTTTAAGCGAGTCCTTTAGAGCATTGAATAGCAGTATAATACTCTCCGCATTAAAGACTTTCAACCCCCTGATACTCTATTCATTTTGCGTACCTAACAAACTTTTATTATTATTTCATCTAAACTTGTCAATATTTAATATAATTAAAATATTAATTATTTGCTGATTATTGTCTAATCTACAATACATACAACCAACAACTGCAACAACTAATTTATTATGTTAATTACTGGCATTTAAGCATTATTACATTTATGACAATAGAAAAGCTCGAACACGCAACATTTGTTAAAATAAATAAAAGTTTTACAAATGTGGGCGTTTAGTCTGCAAGTGGCATGCGCGCATATAGATTAGCGAAACAATTTAGAAATTAACACTTGCTATTAAGTTGCAAGTGGAAAAACGAAAAATTTAATGAAAATATTATTTTAATTCAGCGTATTGAAAATATGACGCCAAGAGCAAAGGATAAACAGCCGATACATGACCAAGCTCAAACTTTGCTTGCAGAGTCGCATTTTTTCAATACTTTAACGAGTTTTGTATTATTTAACCATCATATGAAAGCGTTTATATACTCTTCATACGCTTAAAAAGCATCAAGACCACCTTTACTAGCACCCATATAGCAGTAGGAGGAGTCGCATAGCACTTTATTGCAATTTTATTTATTATTTACACAAAAGCTTACGAAAAAATAATAATTGATTATTGCTCAAAACATTATAAGCAGCACTTTATTACAATAGGCAACAATGCGTTAATAAAAAATATAATAAATAACAAGCCTGTTCCAACTACGTGTGTAATTAAAATGTTAAATAAATATTTTCACTTCAACAACAGCCAACTTCAGCGCTTGCACGCGCCACGCGCCAGCAGCGCCGCCACATTACACTTGCTTAATTATAGACTTGCCAGCATTTTTAACAATTTATGCACTCCATTATACGCGCTCAGCTGAAAATTACTACACCTCCCACGCAGCGTGCGGCACGCTTATCTATAATTGCATTAAAATACAATATTTAACATGAATGCGCGACAAAAACTTTTATACATAAAAACTTTCATACAAAACTATATGACATTGCAAGTTTTTTGCACACCTATGTATTTGGCTTTGTGTCATAAAAATTAATTAAAAATGATAAAATTTGCTGCGTTAATTTAATTGAATTTAATGCATGCCTGATTTAGCAACACGCTGCATATTGACAAGCTACTGGTTGTGTGGCAACGTATGCGACAAAAAATAACGGTTTAATGTGCGCTAAAAACACCTATGTGGCGTATTTCCGGTCTGCATATTGATCCTAGCGCTTTATTATTTGCAAAAAACGACTGACTGCGGTTAATTTCTGATACGCTTTCTTGATATGCTTTGAAAAAGCGCTTGCTAGCCGGTAATCATTTTCAAATGAAAGCATTGAAAGCGGCGCGGCAAAGATAAGGTAACATGAGCGAGCCTTTTGTAATAAAAGGAAAATGGAAGCCATTACATATCTAGTTACATGCCGCTTCAAGTGTTTCAGAAATTCAAAAAAACACGATTGTGAAAATATTAGCGTTTTAAAAATTTCCATAGTGGGCCGTTTCACAAGTTCAACTTAACATAAAGTGGATCGATGTTTATAGTTTGCCGTTTCACAAGTTCAACTTTACATAACGCCAATTAATGTTTTTTATTTATAATTTGTGGTCATTGCATATGAATATTAAGTGTTAGGCTAGCGATATTTTTACAAGTATTATTTATGATAATGAGAATTAACGGCTTTAGCTATAAGTTACCTTTTCATTTACCATACATTTCATTTGCGCTCAATAAAATAATTATGAGTTGAAAACATGCTTCATATATCCACAAAATTGATTTCTGAAGCTCCAATACATATTTCATAAACCGTTTGGCTGGGTTTATATGTCTCAAACACTGTTTCACAAGTTCAGTTTCTGACCTTAACTGTTTCATAAGTTCAGTTTCTGACCTAAACTGTTTCATAAGTTCAGCTGTGTTCATATTTCTCAAAGTATGGATGAATGTTAGCGGCTATACAAGCAAATGAATCAATATGGTGTATTTATTTTTCTTTTTATACATTTTTATCATTCAGCTTAACTTTTATATTCTCTCTTTCGAAAGTTCAGTGTTTTATTAAACTGTTTCACGAGTTCAATTTCTGTATTAAACTGCTTCATACATTCAGCAGCCTTTTTCATATAGACTGTTCAGTTACGCACGACTTAATCAGTTTCGCAAATTCAGCTATGTTTATATTTCTCAAAGACTGTTTCACAAGTTCAGTATTTGTATTAATCTGTTCCACAAGTTCAGCTGTATTTCTATTTCTCAGAAACTGTTTTACAAGCTTAGTTTTTGTGTTAAACTGTTTCATAGGTTCAACTACATTTTTTTCCTTCAAGACTGTCTGTATTAGTCTGTTTCATAAGTTAAGCTATGTTAATGTTTCCTGAAGACTGTTTGATAAGTTAAACTATGTTAATGTTTCCCGAAGACTGTTCCACAAGTTCAGTTTATGTAATAAACTGTTTCACAAGTTCATTTTTTCTATTAATCTGTTTCACAAGCTCAGCTGTACGTTTTTTTTAAACACTGTTTCACAAGTTCAGTTGTTAATCTCAATTTATTTTGTTTATTTCACAGCAAATAAGTGTTAATAGTATTTTATCTTTTCTTATGCTTAGCAATATCGTAAGCTGAGGCCTTATAAATTGTCCACATTTTTGTATAAAATATTCAAAACTGCATTAAAGGCAGCTATTGTCTTTACTGTTCCGATTTGAACTCTACTTTATAGCGTTCTTTTTCTATTCTCACTTTTCAACCAGTTGCTCGCATTATCATCAACAGCAAATAATTGCAGTTTTTGCCTTTGCAATTATGTTTTACCTGCTTGTGTATGACAGAAAGCTAACCAGCTGGTTGACAGCGTTGCCAACGTTGCCAGAAGGCATGACGAATTTTTATATTTTTTTTTGTATAAACTTTTTCTATAGCATTAAAATTGCACGCCATATACAAATGTGATTGCCTTTGAAAAAAATATAGCGCCTGACTTGACTGCGACAGCAATTGGTTGGGCGGAAAAAATTATTATTAACATAATGAAATTATAAGCTGTTTGATTTAAATATAAATTACTTTTAATAAGGCCGTAATTGCTGTCGCACGCATATACATATGTACTTTGGCATATACACAACAACAACGCATGCAGACAGCTGTCTCACACGAATTTGTCAGGCAAATTTTCATTTCATTAAAGCGCGTCCCTTATTGCCTGACATAAATGACAACTGTCAGCTGAGTGCACGCACCTCAAATGCATATTGCAGGCATGCACTTTTCCTTTTTTTGTGGCGTCTACTTTTCTGCTTATTTGAATTGCGTCAAAAGCGCAACAAATTTTCATATTTTAAATGACACTGACAGTTGTTGCCGCAAACAAACACATGTGCGCGGTTTCCGTGCCTTTTATGCGCGGAAAAAAGTGACCATTCAGCTGTCACAAGTGCCGCAGTCGCCTGGCCTTGCTCAGCGCTTTATTGCAGCGACTTTTTGTTTATTGTATGTGTGTGCGTGCTTTCCGACAGCTTCGAATGCGTGCGACGAGGTGTAAAAATTACAAACACACACGCAACGTGTGAAAATTTGCACTGCACTTTGCCCTCCGCAAGCGTTCCATCTGTCCGCACATGACAACTTGACCGCACGCCTACAAGTAGACTTGCTCTGGTATTGGGCCTTAAACGAAACGCGTACGCGCATTTAATGTACCTTTCCGGCGTAGGCACCCACCTATTTACGCGGCCACTTTATAACTGCACACATTGAGCGCTTCATTTTCCCTCTTGCGTGCAACGCTGCACATTTTCTTACTTAAGTGTTTATGCTTTTTACATTTGTAATTACTTCGCAGCTGTCAATCGCAGGTTTCTCATTCGGTTTCATTTGCATCCTTGCAAGAATGCGCTGGTGTGCGATTTTTGTCTATAGTTGATAGCACTCACGTTATATTTTTACTCTATTTTCATGATAATCATAAGCCAGTTTACGCAAACATTCATAATTTGTGCTAAGCGTTCATACTTTGCAGCAAGCTTTCGTTAAAAAGATCAAGGTTTTACTTAGAAGCTTTCATAGTTTGCAACAAGCTTTCACCTGGAACCAGACGCTTTCATAGTTTCCGCCCAGCTTTCGCTTAGAATCAGAAGCTTTCATAGTTTGATTACAACCAGAAGCTTTCGTTTAGAACTGCTAGCTTTCATAACAATATTAAATATTTCGACCCACATTCGACCTGTCGCTTTAAAATATAACCACGCTTTCTAGTTCACACCCAGCTTTTATTTAGAACTGAAACCTTTCATAGTTTTCATGCAGATTTCGATTAGAACTGCGAGCTTTCTTAATAATGTTAAATATTTCGACCCACATTCGACCTGTCGCATTATTAAATATTTCGCTTAGAATCACAAGCTTTCTAGTTCACACCACAGCTTTCATTTAGAACTAAAAGCTTTCATAGTTTTCATGCAGCTTTCGCTTAGAACTTCAAGCTTTCATAATATTACTAAATATTCGAACTATCACACCAAAATATAACCAAGCTTTCGCTCAAAACCACAAGCTTTCTCAATATTTACCAAGTTTCGCTTAAAACTACAAGCTTTCATAATTTGAACACAGCTTTAGCTTAGAACTACCACATTTCGCAATATTTTTAAATATTTCTTCTCACATTAGACCCATCATACTAAAATATAACCAAGCTTTCGCTTAAAACCACAAGCTTTCATATTATTTAAAATATTTCTGGCCTCATTCGCTTCTTCGCAGTGAAATAGAGCTTTTAGCTTTTACTTAACATCACAAGCTTTCATAGTTTACAACAAGTTTTCACTTGGAATCAGAAGCTTTCATAGTTTTGCACCCAGCTTTCACTTTAAAACATTTCTAGTCTCATTCGTTCTATCGGGCGAAAGTGAAAGCTTTTACTTTCATATCTTTCGTAATTTCACTATTTTCTAAAGCATTTTGAAACAACTCAGCATACTCTGAAGTCTAAAAAATTGTATAATATTCGTTTCTAAACAACTTTTAACATAAACCATATAAGTATCTTTCAAATACTTAACATATTTTTTTTTCTTTCCCTCATGACTACAGCGACATTTATAAGGCTATAATGATTTTAGTGATTATAATAAGTAATTTATTATGCACACAAAGCTGTCAAAAAGTAAAAAATTAATTACTTTTTAGTTTTATTGCGTAATATAGAAATAATCAACGCAGATTTAGCAATTTTCTGCTTAAAAAATGCTTTTATAAAATAACTATTGCGTTCATAATATTTTTTTTTTTAACCAAAAGCTATGTAATTTGCTGTTACAAGCAGTTTTTTGCTTACTATCGCCCATCTAAGTTAATTACAAACGCTTATGTAATATTTTTACTAACAAAATTTTAACGCTATCAATGTTGCATAACGCTATTAATTCCAATATGCAATATGCGAAAATGCTAATAAAAACACATGCAATTCATGCTGTTGCATTAAAAAATGAATTTCCACTAAATCTGTTAAAACTAGCATTTTCAAAAGCGTTTATCTATAGAAAAAATAAAAAAAAACGATGCGCGCTAAAAAAATTGCTGTTTGCATAGTAACACATTAATTTAATTAATTAGTAGTCATTTATAAATGCATTTAGCTGGAATCAAACAGAAAACTAACTTCATGTGATTAGTTTCATTAGTTTCACAGTATATGCTGATAATTAATTAGTGCTATGTAACATTCTCAGTTACACAAGTTTCGCGGTGCTTTTATGCGTAAGCAAGTTTCACAAGTCCACATGCTGATCAGTGCAATAGAAGCTTTTCAAAAGTTCAGTGCTAGACTGAATCGACTGACTCATGCTGATGTTTCACAAGTTCAGTTGTGCGATTTGTATTCACTGATGTTTCACAAGTTCAGTTGTATGACTTCTATTGGCTGAAGCGCGTTGAAGTTTCAGAACGTCAGTTGCGCGATTTGTATTGGTTCATAAACGCTGATGTTTCACAAGTGCAGTTGCATGATTTGTACTGACTGAATCGCGCTGATGTTTCACAAGTTCAGTTGCATGATTTGTACTGACTGAATCGCGCTGATGTTTCACAAGTGTAAGGTTGGTATTGTCTGTAGCGCATTGATATATCAGAACTTCAGTTTTGTGATTTTTATTAGTAGAAGCGTGTTAATGTTTCACAAATTCAATTGCATGATTTCGTATTGGTTCAAACCTCCCGGTGTTTCACAAGTTCAGTTGTGCGCGCTTGGCTAATTTGCACTCGCTATCATTTGTACATTTTGTTATCTTTTTACGGCACTAATTTGTATTACAAAGCAAAGCAATTTTAATATTAAAGCGTGCTAAGCAAACAGTTAAACTAATTTCGTAATGTATTTGTTTAATTTTCTAATTAATATTTGATTAAACTGATTTTTTCTTTGATTTATTTGATTTTTTTGTATAATTTAATTTTTTTCTCTTTTTACTTTTTTTAAACTACATTTTCTATATAATATTTTTATTTGAATTTTTTATTTGCTTTTTTTCTACTTAACTACTTTTTTCTATATTTAAATTTTTGCGGCTTTAATTAACTAATTCGCACATTCAATTATGTGTGCTTATTCAACCAATCGACTTAATTGACATTTTAGCATTTCACATGTAAAATATGCGCAACAGAAAAACAGCGTTGCGTTCTTTTAGGCGCGACACTTGTACGCATTTTTCGCGTAGCTAACATTTTAATGTGCTATTAAATGTTGCCAGATAATTACATGCCTATAAGCCCATATGATTAATATGTCATAATGAGTACAACAATAAGAACAAACAAAAAACTGGCATTCGATAATTATTGCAGCGTTGCATTCATAACAATTTTGTGGTGAAATTTTGCAATTTTGTAAACCTAAAATTACGTAATGAATTCTATAGTAGCCACTCAACTGTAATGAGTTAATTAAAAATTTTATTTTTATTGTTTGGCGAAACTAATTTAAAATTTTTGTTGTTAAATGATTTGCAGCGAAGTCATACGAGTATTTGGTGTGTGTACAAAAAATGCGCTTAGCACGGTGTGTGTGTATGCAGAAAGTTGATGGAGTTTTACAGAATTTTGGAGAATTTCAGTAAGTCAGAATTTCATTAAAAGCAACCCTGAAAGTGCGCAACATTTTTTGAAAAGCAAAATTTTGTTGGTATTTTTGCGGATTTGATGTGCAATGGCGTCAGTATTGGAGAAAAAATGTGCGAATTAAATTTTGATATGCGCAAACAGGCAAATAAGCCCTTTCGAAGTCAGCAATGTATTTAGCGACTAATAATGCGATGGAAGAGAATTTAATTAGAAAACTTGTTACAGAAATTTTTATAATAAACTTAAAATAAAAAAATAATAATAAAATTTTATTAGATTAAAAAGTTTGCGACTTTTTTGAAGCACATTGTTAAGGCGCCTAAAGGCATACAAAATCACAGCTAAGCGGACACTTAGTAATGTTATAAATTTTCTCTTATTTTTTAGGATTTATAACTTTTTTTTTTTATTTTAATAAATTAACAAATTTGAAGTTTATAAACGCCTTAAAGCACACCATGCATTTTTTTAAATTTTAAAGGCCACAACAGCGCGATCACTTTACACTACCTTTACTTTTTTTATATAAAATTTATAAGAAAAAATTAACAAAATTACAAGTATGATGTCTTAAAGCGCAAAATTGCAATCACTTCCTAATACCACACTTTTTTTCTTGAAAACTAATAAAAGTTTAGTAAATTGACAAGTGCTTCTTATAAAAATTGCTAAAGCGCCTAAAAGCATGCTATATATATATTTTTTTTAATTTTTAAAGAGTTGATTTTGGTTTAAAGTGCTTTTGAAGTAAATAACTATAAATCCCAAATAATTTCCTGATTTTTAAAGAATTAAAATAACAGAAATATAACTAACGAATAATAAAGCGTAGTAGGAAAAACTAATTAGAAAACGTTTGACAGTTTTATTTAATAAACATACAGTATAAGTAAGAATTAATAAAAATTACAGTAAATTAACGAAGTTTTAATCTTTCTATAAGCAAATTGTTAGAGCGCCTAAAAGCATTCAAAGTCACAGCAGTGCACACACTTCATAATACCACATATTTTTTTATCAGTTTTTAAGATTTATAAAACTTTAACTTTAATTTAATGCTTTTTTTCAAGCATATAGCTAAAGCGCCTAAAAGCATATAAAGTGTAAACACTGAGGACATTACGAATTCTATAAATCGAAAGCAAATAAAAAATATTTTAAAATTTTTTACTAAGCCATCACTAAGACTACAAAGGAAAATTTAATCAGAAAACTTATAATAAAATTTTGTACAATAAATTTATTTTCGAATAAAAAATATATAAAATTTTATTAAACTGACTAATATGAAGCTTTTTATCAACAAATTATTATAACAATAGTCATAATAATGCAAACGCTTCATATTAGCATCATTTTTTTCTTAATTTTTAAAGTGGTTAATCTCTTAGTTAGTTTTTTCAAGCAAATTGTTAAAGCGCCTGAAAGCACACAAACACTCAAAAGTGAAGGCATTACAAATTTTATGAAACCAGAATAATTTCGAAATTTTTACAGCTTTCGCTAACTGAGACACAAGAAAATCAAACCCAAATTAAAAAGAAAAAAAAAACAAAAACAAAGAGAAAATTTAAGATTAAAAAATTTAAATTAAAATTAATGGTATTTTTACTTCCCACCACTATACCGCGATAAACTTATAAATACACGTTTATTACCACGCACACGCACATAATAACAATCACAAACATTTTTTCCCCTCAAATAAAATCACAAATATAGCAAGAAAAATCGAAACTCAAAACTTCGGCTTTTAAATAAATTGTTACACACATAAAGCACTATATAATAAAAATAATATTAAATGAAAACGAAGTGAAAAAAGTGTTTGCGAAAGTTTTTCAATAAAATCAGCAGCAACAAATTCAAATACGCACATAAATATACGTATGCTATCGCAGCAAGATCGACCGCAAACGGCCAGACGCACAGGCATAATGTAAGCAAAGCACACAAGCACACATGCATACCCTGAGCAGCTTAAATACAAGTTTATCATGAAGTTTTTAATACCAAAAAGGAAATGTTGGAAATACATATAAAATATATGTACATACATATTCATGAGCCGAGGCAATTTAGTCATATCCATATAAAATATTGTATATACAAACCGAGAGATCAAAATCAAGGTCTTGTATAGAAAACTTTTTTTATTTGGCGAGATATTTTCACAGAATTTGGTATGGATTATTACCTAAGGCATACCTACAGTCTCCAAAGAAATTGTTCAGATCGGACCACTATAGCGTATAGCTGCCATACAAACCAAACAATGACAATTAAGTCCTTGTATGAAGAACTTTTTTATTTGGATAGATATCTTCACGAAATTTAGCACAGATTATTAACTAAGGCATCCCTACAAACTCCGAAGAAATTGTTCCGATCAGTCGACTATAGCATATAGCTGCCATACAAACCGAACGATCAAAATCTAGCTCTTGTATGAAGAACTTTTTTATGTGACGAGATATCTTCGCGAAATTTGGCACGGATAATTATTTAGGGCAAAAACATAATATCCAAAAAAAGTATGCAGATCAGGCCACTATAGCATATAGCTGCCATACAAACCGACCGTGCAACATTAAGTAAGAACTATGGAAACTTTTGCTTTGTGAAGGGTATTAACGTTTTTTTTATGTTTTTACAACATATTTCACGTGTGTTGCTTTCGTTTGTGTGTGACAAGCGGAAACTTGCGCACGGAAATAGCAAAAAAAGCGTAAATGTGACCGAAATGTTGAGTAAACTTTTTAAATAAAAATTCACTCCTTCCTGTATGTCATTTCAAAAAGGGCCACACAGTGGCCAGCGGCATGTTTGCACACACACATACACGCACACAGCTTGGCGTACCTTCATTGTATTTTGTATTTGTATTTATGTGTATAAGTGTGACTGTTAGTAAAGCATGAACTGTTTAATTTGTGCTATGGGTCATGTTGTCAAGTCACTACGCTTGATATGTGCAATTTTCAGCAATTAAATGCACACCAACACAACTATGCACATATCCACATACGTACGGTGGACTAATAAGTGCTGGCATTTATAAATAAATTAAAAGTAGAAACCACAGTTGTGTGATGCTAACTATAAGCTGCTTTATAGATATATATATATTTATGTACGTATGTGTGTATATGTGTTTGCAACACATTGAATGGCAGCATATTACTGTTTCACATACTAATTTCAATGACTGTAGACTTATTGATATGCAATTTCATTGGTGTGTGGCTGTTGAAACTGACAATCATATGTGAGAAGCGCCAACAGGCAAATGTGTAGGTGGGTGTGAGGATCATATTAGCACTTTCTCCTGAACCCAAATTGCTATTATGGCAGATTTCAAGAGATAAATTTTATTGGTACTTCTATAATTTCTGTAGTCACGAGTTCAAGAAACATAGTTTTCGAAAAAAAATGTATTTAAAGTTGCAGCTGCTGCTTTCTCTCGAACGTTCCAGAGCGCCCGAAAACCCTTTGCTAATTATTGAATAACTCGAAAAGTGTTGTCGGATATGTTTCAAATTTTCAGAAATCATTCTAAGAAATACTTTGAGAAAAGAATATATTTAAAATATATAAATATTAAAAAAAAAACCATGAAAATGTGATATTTTGAAAATTCTGACTAGCCCTTATCACTTAATTGATCGTCTCAATATGAAATTTTCGAGAAATCGATTTTTTTTGTTACATTATCGGATATCAGTGATTTTTCAAAGGGTCACACTGAGACGATCCTTAACTGAGCGAAACTTGAAAACATTTTAACAAAACACACCGAACTTTTTTACGACAAAATCATTTATGTACGTGCCCTTGGAAACTGTCCAACAATCTTAGCGAATGATGCTCTAAAACTGAGCCGAGACATAAAAAAAAGTCCGAAATTCTTGAAGGCACTGAAGAGCATCCCAGCCGAGGAAATGAACAATTTTTAAGCGTTGGCATGCTCGCATTTGTTAAGAAGCCTTTTTGAAGACGATTATAAAGATTCGTATTAAAATACATGAAAATGATTTTTTTGTGAGTCCCGATCAAATTTAATCAGACGGTATATATGTATATTCAAAGGATTTGTAGAAAAATAAGTGAAATTTGTACATAGTTAATTAAATAGATTGCAAATAAAACATATTCAAAAAAACAAAAAAAAAATGGATCAAATTTGTTCAGACGGTATATATATTCTAATAATTTGTTGAAAAATACGTGAAAAGTGGTAAATTTTTTGTCAGTCCGGGTCAAATTTGATCAGCTGGTATACATGTTCCAAAAATTCATACTAAAATAGGTGATAATGTAAATCTTATTTTTATCAGTTCAGGTTAAACTTGAACAGATAGTATATATATTCTAATTATTTGTTTAAAAATACGTGAATATGAAAATTTTTTGCCAGTCCGTGTCAAATTTGTTCAGGTGGCATAGATGTTCTAAAAATTCAGAAAGTATATATACATACATATAAATGTTGCAATAATTCTTATAAAAATATGGAAATATGTATTATTTTTGTCAATCCGGGTCAAATTTGATCAGATGGAAAATGCAAATTTCTTTGTCAGTCCGGATCAAATTTGATCAGCTGGTATACACGTTCCAAAAATTCATATTAAAATAGGTGAATCTGTAAATATTTTTTCGTCAGTACGGGTCAAATTTTATCGGACGGAAAAGCAAATTTTTTTTGTCAATCCGGATCAAATCTGATCAGTTAGTATACGTGTTCTCCTTTGATCAGATGGTAAATGATTTTTTTTTTCAGTCCTGATCAAATTTGATCAGCTGGTATACATATTCTGCTTATTACTATATTAACAATTAAACAGGGTACAGATATTTTTACACTGAGGAAACTGCAATATACTATAAATGTGCATAATTTTGGAAGCATATATAAAAATGTTTTAAAACGTATTTAATAAATAAATAGAATATTTTAATATTTTTACTGATTTTAACTAATTTTGTCATATTTTTCTCTTTGCAGGTAAGCAAACGGGTAGAAATATACTAAATAACTTGAATACGTTTCATTTTTGGCGAAACTCAGGTAACAAAGCATACTTTTAGGCTTTACGTATTTAAATTCAGGAGAATAAGCATACTTTTAGGCATTATATAGTATATACAGTTATCAAATATATTTTTGTGGCCACTAAACCTTCTCTCCAGCTGTTCGTTAAATGACCTTTAAGACGATGAACCGAAATTTGAAAGCCCCAATAATTTATTAACAATTTTGTATTAACAATCAATTGATAGCAACCTCCAAACACTTTGCCCTGCTTAGTCACAGAACAATAACAAGCGCAACAACAGCAGACTTTTTCATCATTGTACACACTCACTCCCACCGTGCTGCATCGAACACACCCCTTGCCACCTTTAATTTTCCAATAACCGACCTACTCATTAAGCCCGCTTGAATTATTGTGAATCTTAACGAACGACCAACACTTTCTTGCAGCTCATTAAATGCGCTTTATAATTATGTATGTTTGTGTGTGTTTAAGGTGTGTATATATCAGCGCTTGTTGCGTCTTAATGAGCCGAGTAACCCCAAAGCGGTAAGTAGCGCACCGAACATCAAACAAAAACAAAGAAGCACACTCTTGTAAAATCAAAGTCGCTGCAACAACAGCAACAACAAAACACAACTACAAAGCTTCTGCTTTTGTAGCTGCGTTGTTGTTTGGAAAATCTGCCGCAACTTAAATCTTGCTGCCACTACTTTTTCTATACTTCACTTCATTATGCTTGTAGCCCCTTACGCCCGGCTATTTTTACACTTGCCTGCACAAAACTGCGACTGGCGCTCGGTCGCTTAAATGTAATTGTCGCATAGAAACTTAGCGCCTCACCACTGGCTCAGACAAAGTCGATACTGACTCATACTTTAACACCCCTCCGCGGTTACTCAGTATTGCCTGCTTCCTGTTTGTTGTTTACTATCGTAATTTCGTAATTGTTGCTGTTGCAAAGGCCACCGATGACATAAAATTAATGTCCGACCGACAATTTTAATCGTCGAAAAATGTTTGCCTTGAGTGTCTACACTACAGTTGACCGGCGAGACGCAAGTGAACTTGCAAAAGTTTGTTGCAAGGGGTGACCCAACAGGGTGACCCAACTAAATGCGCTTTGCTCTTAAGCATCTCTTAGGGGTTGTGCTTTCCCTTGGGCTGCTTGGCGTCTTCTTGCATTTACTGCTTTTTCATACTCCCTCGTGTGCGCGCGCAAAACTTGCGTGCGCCCTAAGCTGTGCTATGGAATTGCCAATTTGCTTGCACACGCACACTGTCGTAGAAATCATTGACACTGCAAAATCTTGCAGAGTTGCACACAAAGTTTTTGCCATTCGTAAAATAAAAAGGTTAGCATTAAACTTCCTGGGTTCAGCATTTATTTCTCGCTTTGCACGCAATCTTCTGCTACTTTTTTCCGAGTTGTGTTGAGTTGCTGGCAACGCTTACTGCTTGCTTTTGTATGGTGCGGCAGTAATGCTCGGGAGCGGATGCGTGTATTTAGAACTTATTAAATTGCTATAATTTATACGACTTATCTCTCGTGCTTAATTTTTTTTTTTTTTTTTTCGTTTTTGCTTTTTGTTGGCGCAACTCTCAAAATATCTCCTGCCAATGGTGGATGCCTCGCAATTCGGATGGTGTGCAAGCATTTGTTTGCCCTCCGGTGCGGCTTAGCGCGCTGCCAGTGTGCTACAATGCTCACCTCACCCGCACTTGGCTGCTTTGCAACGCGGCGGCTCGTTGCTGGTGCGTTCGAGTGCTGCTTGGTGTTTGCTAAGACCAGAGGAAGTGCTAAGACAGCAGGCAATTAATTTGCATGCAAATCATTTCAAAGTTTTTGTGAAATCTAAAAAGCGCGCAAGGTGGAAAAGTTTTTGTGCAGCGGCACACGCACATCCACACGCCACGCATACACATACGCGCACTGTTTACAGGTCTCTCTGTCGCTCTGTCATTTGCGCGCTGCTGCCGCGCGTTCAGCAGTCGTTCACCTCTTTTCCACTCCACTTCTCACTCTACATTCTGTTAGTAATTTAGTTTGTCGGTTATTTTATTGGGTATTTTTTAACGCTCCCAGGACTTTGGCGCAATCTCTTCTTCTTATTGCTATGTATTTTGCCTTTTCGTTATACTTTCCGGTATGCGACCTTAACGAAATCACTTGATTTATGTGCCTTTTAATGACTTTTCATCAATCTTGGGACTTTGATGTAAATTTTATTTCACCACAATTTTTTTTCTTTTGTGCCGGCTATCAGTGCTTTGTTAGCAGCCACGTGCTGCTCTGAGTTGGGGCTATCAATGACAGTTGCGGTAGCTCTGCAAGTGTTGGCGCTGCCATGTGATTTGTTATAAAACATAAAAAAAATCTTCAAATTGTCTTACAAAAGTGTTGTTATGTTAATGAGCGGCTTAGTTCTTGGCGCGGAAAAAGGTTATTTATAGCGAGAAAAATTGTAAAAAAAGCTATGAGGACATAAATGTGCGTAGAATGAAAAAAATATGTTTGAGGTTATGTTCAAAATGCGCTTTAAAACGAAAAAAATAAGTACAAAGCATAAAACTGTGAGAGTTAATTAAAAATCAAAAAGCAAACGATTATAATTTACAAAAAAAAATATAGAATAGCATCTTTTTAGGCGTTTGTATGGTAGTTATATGCTATAGTGATTTGATCCGAAAAATTTCTGCACAGATTACACACTTGCCTCAGATAACAATTCATGCAAAATTTCATGAAGATACCTCATCACATGAAAAATTTTCCATACAAGCACTGAATTTAGAGCGTTCAGTTTGTATGGCAGCTATATGCTATAGTATTTCGATCCCAACAATTCCTTCGTATATTACACAATTGCCTCAGGTAATAATTCCTGCAAAATTTCGTGCATATATCTCATCAAATGTAAAAGTTTTTCATATAAGCACTTGATTCCGAACGTTCAGTTTGTATGGCAGCTATATGCTATAGTGACTCGATCCCAATAATTTTTTCGCAGATAACACAATTGTCTTAGGCAACAATGCGTACAAATTTTCGTGAAGATATCTCATCAAATTAAAAAGTTTTCCAAACAAGCACTTCAATCCGAACCTTCAGTTTGTATGGCTGATATATGCTATAGCGTTTTGATCCGAACAATTTCCTCGCAGATTACACCATTGTCTTAGAAAACAATTCATGCAAAATTTCGTGAAGATATTCTTCAAACGGTTGTTAGCGCATAGTAAGACATAAGCAAAACATGTATAAAGACATTACAACCTCCACCACCCGCCAGTTATGAAGCAGTAAAAGTGCAATATTTTAAAATACTTACATAAGCGAAAAACAGTTAATTGAAAAATATAGCAGAGCACATACGCATTTTATGGCCACATAAAACGAGAGATATGAAGTGGTGTATATGAGAAAGTAGTAGGCGCAGGCAATAAGCAGCCAACGCACAGGGGTAAAGAGCGCCCACCCAGCTGGCACGCCTTAAGGGTGCAAAATTATTATGTGCACAACACTTTAAATCAATTAAATTTATTGCCAAGCTAAAGCGCAACGCAACCCAGCACAACTCGCACTCGGCCGCGACGGCAATTTTACGCGTCAGCAGAAAATAAAGGCGTGTGTGCTTATGCTAAGGTCGCGAATATGCATTTGTATACAAGTAGTGTGTGCGAATTTGTGCATGTAGCAAAGCTTACACATACACAAAACCACTTATACGTATATATATATATATATGTAGGTTCAAAAGCGCTTACATTTCACCAATACCATAAATTTTTAACAACTTTTGACTCACATGTTTTTATTGTTGTTGTTTTGTATTAAAACGTTAAACATTTATGCGCCTACCGGCATAAAAGCGGCACATAAAATCACGTGTTAACGCTGGCAAGTGAGAGTTGACGCATGTAAATTCATATCAATGCTTATGCGCGTTCAAAACGAGTCATAAAAGTTTAGTGGCTTACGGAAAAGGGGCAAAGCTTTGAAATTTTGTTATGAAAAGCTGAGATGCCTTGTTTACCGATATGTATATAAGAAGTTCTTTTGAAATTGTATGTCTTACTGCCACTTTGTTATGATTAGGTAATGAAAAAATATAATAAGTAAAACATTTCAAGCAAAAAAGTTAGAAAATTTAGCCTAACCACGGGCGTGCGCTTGTTTTGTTGGGCAAACTTAAAACTTTTCTAAGCGAATAAGCAAGATTTTCTAGTATTCCACAATTTTTGGAGCATAATATACAAATATTGTTTGAAAAAAGCATATATAACATGTGATCAAAATTGAACCGGACTGGCAAAAAAAAAGCATTTCCATGTGTTGTAGTAAGAAATCTTTATTATTGCCTTGTTTGAAACATTTTATGTCTTACGGCCATTTTGTTACGTTTAGATAATTCAAAATTATAATAAGTAGCATATTTTAAGTAAAAAAACTTTAAATGTAGCCTATCCACAGGCGCGCGCTTGTTTAGTTGAAATTTTTATAAGCAAATAAGCAAGCTTTACTGTTATGCAACATTATTTACATGATAGTATACAAATATTGTTTGAAAAAATATAGATAACATTCGATCAAAATTGAACCGGACTGGTAAAAAAAACATTTCCATATTTTTATAAGCGAATGAGCAAGAGTTACTGATATCCAAAAACTTTTGCAACATAATATGTATACAAATACTGATTGAAAAAATATATATAAGATAGAATCAAAAATGAACCGGACTGTCAAAAAAAGCATTTCCATATGTTTTAATAAAACTCTTGATTATTGACCTCAAAAAAAGCTGCTTTTGAGCCAAAACATATACTTCATTTATACTCTTCTTATAAGCTTCGGCTATCCCTAGCCTTCAGGAACTTCACCGAGTTTTGGTCTCTTCGGTTTTGGCCAGCGCCATTAGCAAAATTGTTGTATAGTTTCGATGTCATATACATAAACCCAAGTTATTTATCATCTATTTTAACTTGCGTGCGCTTTTCAAATGGACCAGTCCGAGTCAAATTTGATCAGTTGGTATGCATAAATTTTCATGGAGAAATATGCTTATTCTCGAAAGGCACAAAAATGTAGAGAACCCTTCTGACGAACGGGTATAGAACCACTTCTTTCGAGCTTACACTTTGCTAGCGTTTACTTACAACTTGAGCACTCCAAGAATTTCTAAGCAATTTATATAAAATTGCTAATTAAACATGAATATAATCTCTAAATACGCAAGACACACCTTTCCACAAACGCAGCAACAATACAACAACAATAAATTTCACACTTGCGCACAGCAACTGTCGCCTGTGGCATTTAATTTACAATTTCCCACACAACTCGCCACCTTAGCATAACTGCCATCTCACACACACACACATAAAACCATAATATATGGCTTTATACACATGCGTTTGGCAGCAAATACCCTCCAGCGCGCTACAAGTAATTCAATAACAATTTTCACGCATTTTCCGCTCAGCGCGCAAAATAAAAAAAAATGTTGCAATTGAAACAACGCGTCACGAGCAAGCAACCAAGCAGTTAGCTTCATTGATTATACAAAGCAAATGTTTGCCGCCGCAAAACGTATCAGTCTGACGCCAAGTCGTCTATGCGCTTTGTCTTCACTTAACAACGCGCGCCGCGCCGCACACTTGCTTTGTCTTCATTAAGCACCACGCGCCGCGCCGCACACTTGCGCTCCCGCCCCAAAAATGCTGCTTTAATTATGCTGCTTGGTGCGGCGCGCTTAATTTCTTCAACTCAGCTGCTTCAACTTAAACGAAGTTCTGCTTTTTCGCTTTGCGCTTGCAGCAAGCTTTATGCTTTTATAAATTTTGTAGAAAACATTTTTTCATAAACGCTTAAAAAAGTGTGCATTCAATTGGAAATGAAATTAAAACTCAATTCTCGCAGCACACATGAGCGCGCACACGAGCGCGCTGCCAAACGCTGCGCACACATACACAGGCGCTTGCTGCTGTTATGTGTTTTTGCCGTCACAGCGCCTAAAAGTGCGCTTTTAATGCGCTATGTAATGTGCTTTATATATGACGGTGCACGCCCACAACAGCTGCGCGCTTACGCCTAACTACTTACGTTTACTACGCGTAAGCACCACAACTAAACGCACGCTCGCGTACTATTGACGCCACCACCACCACTAACACAAAATACTTGCATCACACACCAGTTTACTGCGCCTCCTTCATCATCAGCGCTTGCACGCTTGACAGCGATTTTATTGTCGACATGTGCGCCTCGTCTGCCACTTGCCCAAGTACTTAAACCATTGCACCACGAAATAGTTTGCGCGCCACTATTGGCTGCCGCGCGCGCTCATTTCGGTTAGTCTTCGCCAATTTGTTTGCCGCAGTTGTGCGTTGAGCGATTTGTGTGCGTGCGTGTAGTGCGCTGTGCGTTGCTGTCGAAATTAATTGCGATTTGCTGTTCTGCGCGCGTCTTGTTAAATTTTCATTTTCCCTTGTTTTTTTTGCATTTTCTCCAGCGCTACTTAGCCAAAAACGCAAACATGTAAGTTCGTGCTGTTGCGCTGGTTTGCAGCAGCGGCCCTACTTGGCAAATTGTTACGATTTTCCCGCTTGATTTTGCGCGTGGTAAATGCGCACAAGGATTTTAATTTAATTAGTCGTGCTACACTCGTTGCAATGTGCGCCGGCGGCGGCGTGGGGCGCGTTGCAGTGCATGGCTGCAGCTGCGCTGCGTCGAGTGCTTCGTTACTGCTTAACAGCTTCGAGCGCAATTTCATTTCATCATTTCGCACAACTATTACTAATTTCAGTTTTATTTTCTGGTTAGCGCATTTTCTTCGCTTTTTCATTAAGTTTTCATCTTTGCTGCGCTTGCGAATAGTTTGCAGCGCATTAAAGTTTGCATTTTTATTTCCTTGGCAAATACAAGCAGCAACAAGCGCATAAAAGTAGCGCGCAGAGTATTTACAAAGTTTTGCGCTTAAGTTGCGGTATTTAGTCGAAACTTCTTATGCGGCGAAAATTTGCTTATAGCACCACAAGTGCCGCAACTGCCGCGCAATATGATAAAAATTTGCCCAAGCACAAAATATATTAATTAATTATAATTAAAATTAATGCCATCAAAGACAGCGAAACTGATTAGCTAAATATGTTATAAAAGAGAAGACGCGACGAGAGGCTTTTGTGTTCTATGATAGGATTTTGCTGTTTTTGTAAACTTTTCTAGCGAAAAACAATTCAAAAAATTTTCTTTCAGTTATTTTGGAATAAAATCAAAGAAAAATTAGAAAAAACGTTCACTTTTACTGCAACAGAACACAGACGAAGAAAAAACAATATAATAGTAACCACTAACATTGAAACAGAATTTGACTTTTGGTTATAAACTAGTTATAAATTGGTTATCATACACTCATATTGACACAAAATTAAAGTTTTCGTTAAAAAAAACCTAACATAACTTTTTACAAGTTTACAGGCGAAGAAAAAACAATATAATAGAAACCAATAATACTGAAATAAAATTTGAGTTTTGGTTATGAAATGGTTATATATTGGTTATCATACACTCATATTTCCGTTATAAAATGGTTATATATTGGTTATTAATTGGTTACTAATCTGACAACGATTTTCAATTTTTTTTTTTTTGATGTTACGTTGTTTTGCATTTTAGGTAACGATATGTTATCCTCCACAGCCCGCGTTTTTTATCCAAAAAAGTACGAAAAATCTTTTACTGACACCTTTTTCTGCATGGCAAATATATGCTATAGTTGTCCAATCTGAACAATAAAGAAAAATATGTACGGAGATTATAGCGTTGCTTTAGATAAAAATATATGCCAGTTTTCGTGCCGATACCTTGACAAATAAAAATGTTTTCCCCACAAAACCTGATTTTGAGCGATGCCAAGCTCTTCGCGTCGATCATTTACATATTTCTGCATCCCCGACGTTTCCTTTGGGTATTACAAACATCATGGCAAACTTAAGATACACTGTTCCACAACTGATGAGTCAAAAAATGTAAAGTAGCAAAAGAATACAATAGAAATTGACGGTGAAAAATTCGAAGATGATAAAAAAATATATAAATTTAAAATATATTTTATTTTTTTATATATTCACTTTAAAATTTGCTTGCAATAAATATTGCTTGGAATAAAAATTGCTTGCAATAAAAATTGACGGTAAAAAAATCGAATATGATAAAAAATATATAAATTTAAAATATATTTTATTTTTTTATATATTCACTTTAAAAATTGTTTGCAATAAATATTGCTTGGAATAAAAATTTGCTTGCAATAAAAAATGACGGTAAAAAAATCGAATATGATAAAAAATATATAAATTTAAAATATATTTGCTTTTATTATTCAGACGCTTTAAAAATTGCTTGCAATAAAAATTGCTTGCTTGCTTCCAGCCATACTTTTTAAGAAGACTTATTCCTAAAAAAATCAAAAAAAAATCCTTCATTGCCATACTCGTAAAAACAATATTTCGTACCATTAAACACCATCCAACAACTTTCAGCACACTATAACTACACAACAACATTTATTACGCTGAATAATTGCCAACACGCCACCCAGCAACCCAAGCGCACACGCGCAAAACAAACCAACGCAGCGTGAGAATTATGTGTGTCGCTCAATTAGACGCCTTATTAGTGCCAAATCGTGGGAGTAAGAACGTCTAATGGTGTTATTGCACTGCTGCCACAAGCCGCCACAACATAGCAGCGCACTTCGAGTGTGCGGCCGCTTAGCGATTCTCTTTTGGCATGCAGTCGCAGCAGCTGGTGTTGCAAGCAAAAATCGAAACGCAGAAGCAATCGAATCGCAACGTATCGCCACGAAATTAACCACAAATCACATCAATTAGTGTTGGCATTAGAAGTGATAGCATTAGTGCTAGCAGCGAAGCTGGCAAGCAGCAGAAAAGTTGTGGCTGAGTGTTGCCACTAGCTGCCGGTAGACTGAGTGTCAGCTGCGCCAATGCTCCGTTGCACACGGCAAACGTCTTTAGCTCAAAGCGAGATAATTTGGCGGTGTTGTTGTTGTTGATGGTCTGGCAGTTCAATTGAGTTGGTTAAACGCCCTTAATTGCAATTAAATAACACTACGCTGAACTTTGGCCAAGCACGGCAAGTGCTGCTGGTTTCGGTGGCATATGAAGCATGATGTATTTTTAAAAGAGTTGCCAAGTGGTTTTTTATTAAGTGGATTAATCGTTAGTAAGAGCAGTTATAGAAATAATGAGAAAAAATGTTAACTTTGCTTGCATCGAAGTCATATTACCCTTCACAAATACAAGCACTTGAATTCGATCGCTCAGTTTGTATGGCAGCTATATGCTATAGTGGTTCGATCTGAACATTTTCTTGGGGGTTAGTAGCCTTGATTATAATAACAGAGTGTGCCAAATTGCATACAGATATCTCGTCAAATAAAAAAGCTTTCCATACAAGCACTTTCTTCAAACCGTTCAATTTGTATGGCAGCTATATGCTATAGTGGTCTGATCTGAACAATTTCTTCGGATATTGTAGCGTTGACTTAGGTAATAATCTGTGCCAAATTTCGTACAGATATCTCGTCAAATAAAAAAGCTTTTCATATAAGCACCTGATTCCCATTAATCAGTTTGTATGGCAGCTATATGCTATAGTGGTCCGATATCTGCGATTCCGATAAATGAGCAGCCTTTTGGGCAGAAACGGACGTGAGCAAAATTTCTGATCAAAAACTCTCAAACACTGAAGGAAAAGGCACCTGTACATAAAAAAGCTCCTGAATATTAGATTGCAAAATCAACCACAAATGCTAAATCACTCAAAGCTGAAGCTTCACTACCCAAAATCCACTAATTGCTGCAAATCTTGCAGTTCTGTGGCCAATCTAAGCACAACTGAGTACCGTTTTCGCAGTTATCGAGCAATTAATTTACTGGCGCAAGCAAAGTTTTCGCACAACTTTGCTACAACAATCTACCAACAGCAAAACATACACTACGATATTTTCGAAAATAAGCTCAAGTGTTTCTGCTTTTTTTCTTTTTTTTTTTGGAAATTGCACATTTAACGGTTAAGTTGAGTTACAACCGTGCCTTACAACCGCCACAAGCGCATTTTATTTTTACTTTCGCCAAATTGCTCATTCACCCACGAAAACTGCTGCCTCAAATGCTGACTAAGTAGTAAATCAAATTTTGCTTGATTTTCGTGCCGTGCCGCCTTACGCCGCCAACACTTATGAGTAATTTAAGTTGTGTGCTGCCAAAGTTGAGTTGAAAAAAAGTTCCACCCATGCCGCACTTTATTTTTGCCACGCTACAAATAATTTCAACTGCGAAACATGGCCTTGTAAGCGCTGTACTGCCTTTGTATATATGTGTGTGCGCTGCGTTAAATGTAAAATATTGCCACTTTTTGTCTTAACTGTAGTTTGAAAAGTTTATATTTTTAGCTCGGCTGCGTATTCGTAGTTTTTAATTACCTACACGCCACCACGTCATGCCAGCAACAACACTTTTAACGCTTTTTCATTGCTTTTAGTACTTTGGTACTTCCTGCGTTCATTTGCAGCCCACTTAATTGTATAAATTCTGACAGCTGTCAATTTTCCCGCATGTCATCTCTTTCACACCAACGCTGCTTGCCTGCCGCCTTGCTTCCAAAGAACTTGCCGGTTTCTCACATCTCGCACATTCACGTTCATGGCGGGAGGTAAGCAAAGAGATATTGATATTTGAAAAAAAAAAAATTACAACAAATATTGTCATTTGAAGTCAGGTGCTGTCATTAGTTTTCAAAGTTTTTAATTGACTGCTGCAATGAAAAAATAATTGACCTCATTTGTGAAAAGTGACAGCAAAGTGCGTGGTGAAAGTTTTGATTATTACGATTTATCCTGCCACACGGCAGTGCTCATGCGACGTCTAATTGCGGCACTGTATTGGTGATCTGTACTTGCGAAGAAAAAGGAATAGTAAGGGAATAAATTATAAAAGTGTTAATTATGAAATAATTGACTTATGGAAAGTTTTAACTGTGAAAAAAAAAATTATTGATTGCTTGAGGGTAAGCATACGCCATGGCCAACACAGCGCGAGAGATGTATAAAGCAGGAAATTTGAAAGAAAAAATTCTAGTTTTTATGTGAAAATACAAAATAACGTTAACTTCGACTGCACCAAAGCTATAATACCCTTCACAGGTGTATTTTTTGTATTATAAAATTGTATAAAGAGATCTTTATCTTGATTTTGAACCGTCAGTTTGTATGGCAGCTATATGTTATAGTGTTTCGATCTAAAAATAATCATTAGGATATCATTTCGTTGTCTTGGACTATATTCTGTGGCGAATTTTGTGAGGATATTTAGTCAAATGCAAAAAATTTTCTATGCAATGACAAATATTTGATCCTTCAGTTTGTATGACAGCTATATGCTATACTGGTCCGATCTGAAAAATTTCTTCGTGGATTATAACATTGTTTTGGTATAAATTCCATGAACAATTTCCTTTAGATATCTCGTCAAATAAAAAAAGTGTTCCATACAAACAACTGATTTTGAGAGCTCAGTTTGTATAGCAGCTATATGCTATAGTGGTCTGAAACTTACAATTCTGACATATGAGCAGCTTTATGAACAGAAAAGAATATGAGCAAAATTTCAGATCAATATCGCAAAAATTAAGGAAGTGGTTCGCTTATATACAGACAAGACTATCATCAGCTCGTTCAGCGTATAAAAGTCGGCTTGCTCGTATATACACATTTTTGCCAAACTTTCTCGAAAACATACATTTTTCTCAAGCTTTCTCACAATTATATATTGTAGTACCATATGTATATTCTAAGCTAACTTTAAAAATATAATTTAAAATCTGCCACAAAGTATATGCAGAAAAACAGTGCTGCCACACCAAATGTCTAATCCTTTTTTAAAGTGCGAAATTGTCGAGTGCGAATATGTAGCCTCAAGTAAAAAGTACTTACCGAACTATTTGCAAACACAAATAGTACATAAGTAAGCGTTAGAACTTTAAAGAGCGCCCAAAACTATGCAACATACCACTCAAGCGCTCACAAGCAGACACACGCACATAGAAACAGGCACATAGTGGACTAAAGTAATTGCGTAGCCAGCAATGCTAGTATATTTTACTTTATATATGCATATGAATGTATGTGTATGTGTGTGCTGCTGTTGCACACAAAGGCACTGCAGTGGCAATGCGCCAAAGCCGTAGGATTTTAATTATTCACGCATGCATAAGTAACTTGAACACGTTTCGGCAATAAAATTTCAACAGTTGAAAAGTTACAGCCACAAAAAAAGAACCAAAGCAAACTATTCTTAATGTGTGTGCAATGGAGATGAGACTCCAAAACACACTCACGGAGATTTTCCGAGAAAAAAACAAAAGCTTAAAATTACACAAACGGCAGACAGACATTCAAATGCGTTTGCACTTAAATGAAACTTAACTTGAATTTTATGGCTGCAAATATGCTCTTTTGCACTTATTTAAAATCTTGGCTGCAAATAAGACGCACAAATGCTACAACAGCAGCAACAAGCCGGATTTTTTATTTGCATTTTAGCTTACACAACATTTATATATATATAAGTACGTACATATGGTAATACATATGCATATAATACAAGTATATGTGTCTGCAGCGTCGGCTTAAAGCATTTGTATAGCTGATAGTTGGTGGTTGGTTTGGCTGAAGTGCGATAAAACTTTGTCTCGGCACCCAAAAACTATTTGTATGCCAATGGTTTCACAAAAAATATGATACAGTATCCTATAAAATATATTACTTGTATAGAAAAAGTAGTTAAATGTCTAGCAATGCAGTTATGCATGCGTGCATATCTATGTGTGCATTGTGTGTGTGGGCTTAGCAGAACCGCAGACCATGACATTGGCAGCAAAAATGCCAATAATGGCGAGCAGACAGTAAAATCCCCAAAATATATAACGTGGCTTGGTGAATGTAAAAGTCATGTTATTGCGGTGATATTGCATGCGGCTGATAGAAAATTTGCTCGCTTTAAATGTAGCTATACAAATATATATGTATTAACATATATATTATATAGGTTTTTATATTGAATACACTTCGTCTGTGCTTGTGTAGGCAAATGATTCATATGAAAATGTAAAAAAACGCCATTTTGCTTCTTTTATATAAGTGTGTATATGTGTACTTGCATTGAATCGTTGTCTAGTTGCTTTTGCCTTTATATTATCTGCTATAACTATTACTAGCACTGTGCTTTTTTGGTAGCCGCAGCGTTAGTATGATATATGGACTACCAAAATACTATTGTCGGTAGATATTTTCGAAAGAGCAGATTTATTGCTGAAATATAATTGTAATTGTTTTTCTTTTTAAGTTTTTAATTTTAAAGTTCACATTTAAAGCAGTGGTGCGCACGCCTCAATACTACTGTTGCACCATGGCGTATGAGTAACATTTTTATAGGCATTCAAGCAAAGTACTAATTAGTAAAATTTTTCATACAATATGAAAAAAGAAAAAAAAAAACATTAACTTCGGCAGCACCGCACCGACGCTTCACAGCTGAATTTTATATAGCATAAAAGTGTATAAAAAGAGCTGTATCATGATTTTGACTGGTCAGTTTGCATGGCAGCTAAAAGCTATAGCAGCCCGATCTGACTATTTTCTTCGGAAATAGCAACAATGTTTAAAATACTAGTGTATGCTAAATTTCGCGAAGATATCTTGACATATAAAAAAGTTTTCCATACAAGGATCTGAGTTACATTGTTCAATTGATATGACAGCTATACGCTATAGTTGTCCGATCTAAACAATTTCTTCGGAAACTGTAGCAAAGCTTTAAAGAATAATCTATGCTAACTTTCGTGAATATATCTTGTCACATAAAAAACTTTTCCATATAAGGGCTTGAGTTTGAACGGTCCGCTTGTATGGCAGGTATATGCTATAGTAGTCCGATATAAACAATTTCTTTGGACATTGTAGCAATGCTTTTAATAATAATCTGTACCAAATTTCATGCAGATATCTCGTCAAATAAATGTTTTTCTATACAAGGACTTGAATTTCTTCGGTCAATTTGTATGACAGCTTATGCTGTAGTGATCCGATATTGACTGTTTTGACAAATGAGCAGCATTATGGTGAGAACAGAACGTGTAGAAACTGAGGTACTAGGTACACACAGCTTTTTTAATTACTTTCAAGCTATTTTCGCCTACTTAAGGCATCTACTTAAGTTTTAACTGCTTTGCTAATAATATTATGTAAGTATTTTCTTTTTTTCAAACCCACTTTGCTTACTCTTGCTCCTTCCAACTATTTTCAACTATATATGTACATATATGTATATACACAGAAAATAAAATTTTCTCCATTTTCACTTTCTTACTTTAAGCAACTCATTCTGATTGCCATTTTCATTTCATTAACCACACTTAATTATGCTTATAGCAACACTCATTCACTTATACACATGCCCATACCAGCAACAACTTTTGCCATTACTGCGCGTGCAGTGACATACTCTTCTTGCCACAGCCCATAGAATGCAAGTATAAAACTGCCTTTGTATGTGTATTTGTATTGTCCACTCATCCTCGCATTCATTCACATAACATTACATGTATTTAAACTATTATAAGTTGGCATGAAATGTTATCGATATTGAATTTCCACTTGATCGCTCGTACGCCTAGTAGACAGACGCAGACATGCTAAAGACAAACAGACAGATTTCCGTTGTTGCGTGTCTTTTGTCTGTGCATTGGCAGACAGCGCGCGTGCACATTCACAAAACCAAAAAGCACACAAGCGTCACTTATATATATATGCATATATATATAGTATATACTCATATAAAGCATGCTTGCTTGCTCAGTTGTAATGTCGGCATTACACGCGGGCAACCAACTCACTGCCATTCGCCGGCTTGAATCGCAGTCTCGCACTTTTTGCGTTTCCCTGCTGTGGTTTCTTCGTATTTTTTTATATTTTTTTCACTACTTCCTTTTTTGTTAGATACATCACATAATCGAATTATCATCATGGCGTCAACAAATGATTTGTTTCTGCTGCGCAGCATTATCCAGGGAATACTGAGGGTTTTTTGTAGTAGCTGTCGCCCGCCCGCTCGCTCAATGACACTCCTTAGTACTTTTTCTTTATATTTTTTCCATTTGACTTTGTCCAGTGTCACACCACCACTGCCGCTATTTTTGTTTGATTGCAAATTCGTTTGATTTGTAGTGAAATATGCATGTATTAGTATGTGATTGTATGTGTGTGTATATAAGGACATAAAAATAGAGCGCTCCATTTGGCAAATTTTTGCATACAATTTCGCCTTTTTACGCACATTCTCTGACACACACGCTCACGTGCGCTCACTCCCCCACTTTGAGGTTATGTTCGTTGTCAGTTCGTTTATCCTTTTTCACAAATCCTTTTATACAAATGAAATTCGAGCCAAAAAGGCGATAAGCAGCAGTCGCCATGCCACACCGAAAATGCCAAAAGCTAACGCTGCGCGCTGTCGCCGGTTTGGGGTCCGTTGACGCAGTGTCGCTGTCAGCTAAACGCCGACGTAACACATTTATGTATATTACAACGCCAAGACTTCTACCGCTGCCTTTTATTCTACAAGCACAACTTCAATCAGCCGTCCATGGCAGGCAAATCAGTTGCAAATCCTAACGCTGACACTGTCCTGTCCCTGACATTAACACGCAGCGTAAGGACTTTAGACTTTTTTCTTTTTTTCTCACTGCTTTAATCGCTTACTTTCTTTATTCAAGCATTTGTATTGCTTTTTATAGTAGTTTATTTGCTTATTCGGCTATTCAGTTGCGGCTGTGGCTTGTTCGTTAAGGAAATCGGTTAGGGAGTATTAGGTGTGATTTTAATGGTCGCCACAGTTGTCGTTTAGTTTCCTTTTTGCAAATGGGCTCTTCGCTTTTCGCTGGCTTCTGATTACATTTACTACATTTTCGTTTTCTGATTGTTATTTGTTGTTGTTGCGGACAACTTTTTATGGCTTAGCATTACTGCGACAATTTGGCATTTTTACGCTGTGTTTCATGGTCAAATGATTTAATTGATTTTTGTTAATGCCCTTTTTTATTTCACTTCTTTTGCATTGGCTATAATCCTAGTATCAAAGTAAAACGATACTGCTTGCATTGCGAATGTGGTAAAAAAAACTGTTATATACGTCTAGCAGGAAGCAACGTAATGTATATTTAATAACGGTTTTAGGAAAGTTTGAGTTTGAAGAAAATTTTGAAATATATTCCGGAAAATAATATGCTGTATGAGGCTTTGTTTCTGTGGATTTAGTAGACCGATCAAAAATTACCTAAGCGTAAGATATATAGCTATCCAAAAGAGATCTATCGATTATATCAACCCTACAACCTTACCTAAAGTAACCTAACGTACACAGCTCACCAAACTGAAGGCAACACCTTTAAAGGTGTCGTATCCGTGTCGTAGGAAATAAAATATTAGCAGGTCAATTGAAAAGTTGAAAAAAGAGTATAAAATGTTCAGTTGTAATTACATGCATTTGCTCATACAATTACATATGTTATGTTCACATACATATATTTATATTCATATATTTATATATAGCTTGTATACATACATACATATAACTATAAACATTTTTAATATTAAAGGGATGTACGTGCCCACCCTTACCTTTTATTGCCTGCACATATTTAATTTCTTTTAATTAAACATACGACGGGTTTTTTAACGCTATAGTCGAACAATAAAAACAATTTAATATCACCAATAATGATAAATTTCTCAAAAAACTTAGATTTACTACTATATATTTGCTGCTTTCATAACGCGCGGTTGGGAATCTTAGAGTAAAAGCAAATTTTTCACACGAGAAACATGCTGAAACATGTTTGCCAAACCGACACATTGACACTGTTTTGCTAAATTTCTGTTGCACACTTTCATTTCTATTAATCAACACACACTTATCACTTTACATTCACAAATTCAATTTATTTTTAAATAATACTCAAAAAACTCCACTAAAAGATTAATTTATTACTTTTTCACAAACTTTGATCGCGATCACGTACCGACGCGCACTTGCCGACACACGACTATCAAACAGAGAATGTTAACGAACATGAATGAAATTGTGTTAACATTCGGTCATTCCATTGCACTTATAATTATCTGCAGTGCTGCTCACCTGCTTCGTGATGACGAGACAACAACAACTGCATTTGCATGCACGAATATGTAACATTCCCACACAGTTGTGCATGCTGTAACGTAATTACACAGGATCACTCGGCCGGTTTGCAGTAACATAAAACGAACAAATTACATTGATTTGTTGTTTGCCCGGGATTATAACAGCAATTACAAATAGTTTATTAACATCAATGCTAATAAAGTGCGACTGCTTTGTTTTTATACTTTGGCAACATGTTGCTACAGAGTATAATAGTGTTGTTCACCTAAAGGTTGCTCGTATAACCTAAAACTAATCGAAATAGATATAGGGTTATATATAAAAAATTTAACAGCATAACGAGACGTGTTGAAAACTGTCTGTCTGTCCGTCCGCCCGTACAAGTCGTAACTTGAGTAAAAATAACATACATATGTTGATGAAATTTGGCGCGTTCCTTAGCAAAAAAAAGTACGAACTCGTTCTCATTCGGGGATGGCAGTAGTACGGGGTAACTGTGGGCAAAAAATTTTAAAAAGTAGACGAGGCTCTGCCGATTATATTAATATTATAAAAACAATGAAAGCTAATAGCGATAAACCCTGCAAAGATTCGCAAAAAAAATTAATTACAAACGTTTCAAGTTAGTTTACGAATTACAGGAACTTCACTCTTACCAACAACATGAAGATGCTCACTGAAAACAAAACACTTTTAACGCTAGTGCTATATGATTCTACGAATTTTTCTAATACCTTCCACTATCTTATTAAACATTTCATACAAATTTTCCTTGCAGATATCAACAAAGGTTCACCCATCGATTATAAAAGCGGCTCGGCCTGCTCAACACCTACAAAAGACACACTCAAAGGTTACGAGCGCAGCACGAATAATTGCATGGGACCCGTGCTTCCACCGCGCAGCGTTATGAGCGGCCTGCCTGCGCACCACTATTCGACACCGATGAATTTCCGCAAGGGTTTGGCGGCGCGCTGGCACCGCTGGCGGTGTGCGCTCAATATATGTTTGGCGGTATTTGCGTTACTCGGCTTGATTTCAATAGTTCTATATGGTAAGTTCTCTCCATAACACACACCATCTTACATGATCATGACATGCACTTTAATTGATTTTCATTGAGATTATCTTTTCATTTTTTGCTTTTTATTAATTAAAATAATTTCAATTAGTACTCATTTATTCACTGCAACATTTCTTCCCTCTCTCTCTACCGCTCTAACCTTACACCACACAGTATCCGGTGTATTACACTTATCCATGGACGAACCACGCACAATTCTAGTCGGCAATGAGGCGTCCGAAGTGACGGCCGCCAAAAGTACTAACACAGATCTAACGAAATTCGGACAACCCACCACGGTCACAGCATCAACGGCAACCTCATCACTCTCCTCGATATCGGCATCACAAGCGGCAGCGGCGCAGGCGGCCAGCGGTAGCGCTGACTTGATGGCTGGCGGCGGCGGCGGCGGTGGCACCTTGCCATCATCGACCGCCTACCAATCACCAGCATCTGCGTCGTCGGCGGTGGCTGCTATAGGTATGACCGGAGCCGTTGCCTCCTCACCCTCATCATCATCGCTGGCAAATGCCAATAATGGAGGTAATTATTTTGAAGTTTTAATTATTTTTAAATGAGTTTCACTTGCTGGCGCGAAGTGCGACTTTGAAACGCCGGCACAGACGTAAGCGCCGCGTATATTCGAAATCAACGTATAACAGTGTAATGAAAATCAGTAAAAGTGAATGCGCAGTAAAGACATAGACAGCAGGGGTGGGGCGGCTAGGCGTGTAGTCGTTGTCTGTTGTAAAAACAAGCACAGAAAAATACAGACAGCCAAAGTTTAAGCAAAATCAAATGAATAAAATTGTCACTTGAGCTGTGTCAGCCAGCAAGTGCGCCGCACCCCGGCGCTACATAGCGTCTGGCGCGCTCACGGGCGCTGTCTGCTATATGTAAGTGCGCACAAGCTGCTTGGTGTGGCTGATTTGCTTGACACCCACATTATTATTGCCAAAGGATCAGCTATTGTGCAGCCAACAAAGAATATGCTTATTTTCTATGCTAGTCCGCGCCGTTGAATTTCGATTCATTTGTTTTCGCCTTTTAATTTTTATTTATTTATTCAACGCCGTCTGCTGTTGACACTTTCGACAAAGTTGTTTAACCATAAATAGACCGCGACAATGGCGTCAAAAGCGGCAAATGCGGAGAGTGGCAAAAAACAATATTTTTTGTAGTTGTTGTTAGAAAAACTTACAGCAAATATGCGACAGGATGTAGCAGCGCTGCAATTACAGGTCAACTTTGTAAGCCGGAAATTGACGCCGGCAAGTTGAGACTGCAAGAAAACTGACTGTATAACTGTGCTTCCGAAAAGTGAGTTTAAAAGAAGTGAGTTTGCGCCTTACTCACGCATTTCTTAACGTCCTCTCTGACTCTCTTTCGTATTAAATTCTCCTCCGTTGAAAATAAATTATTCCTCTGCATTTGAAGGCGCCGAAATTTCGCAATTTAATGCTAATTGAAGCTGCTGCAAATTGCTATTGACATAATGGCCAAGTGAGTCATGCCAAAATCCATGCTTAAGGCGTGTTCACACTATTGGTAGAGTCATTAGCGCACAATGGAGGGCATATATTGGGTAGTCGAAAAAGTATTTTCGTATTTCTAATCAAACTTCAACTTATTTTCTTATATTTATAATGAACTTTAATGCAACAAATATGTACCATTTTGGTCGTGATTGGTAGCTCTGGAGAGATACGACTGCAACGACCTCTTTTGACAAAATACGAAAAGACTTTTTCGACTCCCCTATTAAGTTGGGCAGCAAAAGTGCTTAGAAAAATAATTTCACTTCAATGAGGAGTAGCTATAATAGCTGCATCGAATAAGCAACACTCTCCGTATAATTTAGTAAATGAATATGAATATTCTCACGCACGCGCGCCCTATACCGTCACTACTAAGCAATTGCGCTTGCACTAATTTCATTTTTTGCTCCCCAAACGCGAGATTACGCAAATTAATGCCGAAAAATATACAAATTCGAAGGAAGAGACGAAACATGTTGAATCAAAACAAAAGTGAGTGCAATCAGCGCGTATTGAATATGCAAAGCGGCAGCAAATAATACTGTCAGTAAACGCCCTTGATTACAGATTATGAATATATCATTATTATTACTTCCCAGGCACAATGTAAGCACATCTAAGCATATTGTCACGAAAAATATCAGCGCATACAGCAAAAAAGTAAGCAATTGGCAACATTTAGCGTTACTAATGTTTAGTTACTCCTGGCGCATTGGTTTACCCCTGACGCGCTCGATTCCCCTAACGCGCTCTTGATTTCTTTCACCTATCGTGCTTTCAGCCGCGCCATGTACCGCCCGGCAATGCGCTCATTAGCGAAATCGCATTAAAAACACATTTTACACTTAATTTACGCGCTTAGTCTACGCCAACGCGCCGCCGCCTACCAATGTCCAAAAGCATTTACCTTACTTATGTAATTTTAGGCGAGCGCAGCCAGCAAATTTACAAGAAATATTCATAAAAATCATAGGTTTGCTAAAAAGTTATAGAAAGGCGGTTTTATTTCATAAAAACGCTTCTTAAAGCATAATTACAATTAGAGAAAAAGATCTGAGAAACCAAATGCTAGGTTGATTGCTTTAAAAATTAAAAAAAAAATTCATGCGCTGTTGTCTCTAGACATTAGAAACGTAGCGCTACCTCTGCCAGATACACGCGCCGTCTGGTCTTACTATCCGCGCGGCTACGCATACACGGCACAACAAAACCGGCAGCAACAAACAAAGGATAGTTCAGCAACAGAGACACGACGCCTGTCATACGGCACACAACGGTATGAGCAACGACAACAACAACAACAAAGCGGTAGTGATGGTGTGGCGGTAGTGGCGTCGAGCGCTGATAAGTTGCAGCGGCAGCACTACTACCGACAAAATACATATCAACAGCCAAAACAAAGGCAACAACAGCCGCGCGTAAAAGTCCAAACGCCAGTCAATGCCATGCGGCAACAGCATGGCGCGCGGAAGAAACGTTATCGTCGAAGTTTAATGACAGACGAAACTTTTGAAAGCATCGACTTAATTACGCGAACGCATACGAGGGATGATGATGATGAAATGGAAGCGCACGAGCGCGATATAAACAACACGAATAATAGCAAGCATAAATTGAAGAATGGCAATAGCGACAGCGTTGATAAGGCAAAGGACAGCAGCGATAGCGACGCCGACGACAGTGAACTGTTAACTGTTGGCAACCGCGCGAACGTTGACAGCTTTGTAGTTACACAAAAGACAATAACAAAGGGTGTGGAGCTGCAGTTGACTAACAAAGAGGTGATTGAGTTGGTGGCGCAAACAGCAGGTGTGCCAAATATAGTAGATACAAATGTGGTGAGAAAATCGAGTGAGTTAACGGCAAGTAATACAGCAACGGTTGCTGAACGCGCGCGCAATAGCAAACGATTGCAAACCAAAACAAGCAATCAAGCAAAACAGTCAACGGCGGCTAAAACGCGCTGCCTCACGCCAGTAGCAGCGAGCGCGCCACATAAATGTCAAACGCTGACGCTAACTAACACACAAACTGCAAGTAATTACGCTGACGGCGCGCTAAGCAAAAAAGCGCACGAAGCGCCAAAGCAGTATATTAATATTTCAGCGGCGCAGACCGATTATGACAAGCATAATAGTAATAATACATCTAACAGTAAACGCACACCAAAGCGCGACAATATAACCAACGCGCAAACTTCTCAAATCAATAAGCTATTAAATCTCAATCAAAACTCTAATGATGACAAAGAAATTGCTGCCGCTGACAGGACTGGTGTTGGAGACGCGACCGCGCAAACGTCTGGCAGTGTAAGTGTTGTTGCCAAGACCGCCGTTGCTGATGGTGTGTCTGTTGAGCAAGAGCATGATGCGACATTGACGACAATTGCCAAAGTTTTGTCAAAGGCTTTTAGGGATAAAAATAATGAAGTAGCAAATTTGACAGGCGGTGACGCGCCAAACGCCGCGTGCGGAAATGATGCTGACAAAGCACACGCGGCAAAAGCAACAAAATGTGCTGGTGAGACAACAAAGTTGCTTGAAGAATATACAATTGAAGACGAAGAGTACAGAATTGAAGACGCGCCCACTACACCAAAAGCAACAGCCGCAGCGGCGCACACAGCTATTGACCTTACGACCAGCGACATTCGTGATATATTTGATGGTGATATTGATTATGTTGAAGGTGACACGCAACATGAAGTAAGCGGCTCGCATGCAGAGTTTCTTAACAAAGTCAAAGGAAGAGCAGAATTTATTTTTAGAGCAGCGACTGAAATTAATGAGATATCGATTACAACAGACGCGACGTCAAGCGCTTATGAAATAAGTATGCGCGCTGAGCCCAACGAAGGAATGGCTGAAGAAGGCGCTGCCTATAAGCGTGTAAAAAGCAATTTGCGTGTACGTAAAGCGAACGAGCCGAGATATATGAAAACGCTTAGAAAGCACTTTGGACGCCCAATTCACGCACCTGTCCAGCTAGCGCCAGCGGCAGTACAGTACCTCAATGTGGTTATTGATGATGATAGTCAAATTGACAGGCCACCAGTAGCAGAGCGTGAAATGCAGGAAAAAGTGCGCGGCAATAACGCCGACATAGGCGGTGTGCAAATTGACAAAAACAACGCCATAAGTAATGACAATAAAATAGACGTTAATGCGACTAAAAAATTGGCAGATAATGTGAGTCAGTATATACGCTATGCGAGCGCGTATGAAACTACTGCGCCACAACACGAATTTGATGAGGCAAATAATACTCAAATCAATCGTCATAATGGCGCAAGCGACAACGCGTTGAACGACGATAGTGAAAGCGATACCGACGTAGCTGCAACTGATGATAACAATAATGAGCGTGATTTGGTTGACAGCTATGATGATGTCGAGCATGATGCGCGGACGCAAGCCACACCACTGGCCGCAGACACGTCAAGTGTCATAAAAATTGATAAATCCGAATTGAATGAGCAAAAAGCGGGGCAGCGCGCAGCATATGACGATGTAGATGTAGATACACGCACGGGAGCAAGCGACGAAGCCGACGGACTGTGGCAGTCGGGGCGCGCGGCGACTGAAAGTGAACTGAAAATTAAGCTAAACGAAAATCAAATGCAAAATGAACGGGCAGCAATGATTGAAAAACGCATAGCGTTAGTTGGCGTGGCTGCTGAAACAGCAACAACAAAAACAAAAGTAATGATAACAGCTGATGAACGACAAACGATGGAGATAAATGAGCGCGCGTCAGTGGCAAGGCAAGAAACTGTTGCAAGCGAGCAGCAACGGACAGTAGACGCAAGGAGTACGGTAGTTTCGGATTATGAAAGTAAAAACCTTGGAGCAGTAGACGATTTGCTGCCATTAGAAACTGTGGAAAATGTTGAAGATGTTAGCTTGTCAGCGGCAGAAGCAGCAGACGTTGTAACGGTGAGGACAAAGTCAGTAACAGAGCGCACACAAATGAGCGTTCGACAAGCTGCTGAAGCAGACGCAGCACAAACAACCGAAAAACTGTACTACAATTACGTAACGGAGCGCGCAACTGACGAAGTTGAAGCTCAGGCGCATACAACAACAATGCAACCAACACATATAAGTGGTAAACGAAAAAGTGCGTCAACAGCTGCTGATGATGAAAGCAATGCGGAAGACGAACTGATGCTAAATGACGGTTTAATGTCGCATCACAACAACAAACACAACGAAAACCACAACGTGCCCGAGAACATAATGCAGCGCAATCGTAATTTCCATACAAACGCCAAAGCTTACGCCGAAACTAACGACTACCAGCATTTCATTGCCGAACCCAATGCGGACGACATTGATATTATCAAATTGGAGGACACACACTCGAGCGAGGATGAAATCTATAAAACCATAGCCGGTGCGCCTGCAAAGCCACAGCACACATATGGCAAGCGTAAGGAAATTGTCACCAGTCGGCCAGCTAAATACCCGGCGCATGCAGAAAACGAAGTACTCAAAGCAGGCGTAGCAAACAACGCGGTCAACAACTACGCTGACAAATTGCCACACTTTCCGCTCAAAGCGCCCATCGTGAGCGAAACATACGATGCGCCGAGTAAGCACATACTCGTCAATGTAACGATCGCCACCGAAGGTGATAGCAACTCTGTGTATACGCTACATGTGGCCGTGCCGATCGGCGGTCAAACGCACGATGTGCAAGAGGTGCTAACACATGAGCGCCTGAAGGCGCCAGCGCACGATGAAGATGCGCCGCCACCCGTGTATGCACACGACACCGAGCAAGCGCCAATCAGTCCTTATTGCATACCCGAACCACCGCCACCCATACCGGAATGCCCTTGCAAGTGCGCGGACTTCTTAACAGCAGCCGAAGTGGTTGAAGCCGTTGACGACGAGCCACACTTTGTGCCATTAGCGGATATTGTTGATAACGCCGGCGCTCCCAACGCTACCGCAACGACCACAGCGCCATATACTACCGACAATTTCATTCATTCACCATACACACCACCAATTGCTGCAAGCACAGCAACTATGTTGACTAATACCACTGCAGATTCTCTCATTTCAACAACTACCACTGCTACATTTACTAATTTGCTTGGTGTTGATGCAGCGCAAGCTATCACTGTTGATGATCATGTTGTTGTTGGTGATGGCAGCAAAATTGCATGTCCTGATGTTATGCCTATTCTGATACTTGAAGGTGATTGTCTTTAATGGTTTAATGGTGACTAAAAAAAAGTACTAACAACTCACCACGTTCAGCTTGTAGACTAACAAACTGAAGACTGAAGTATTGAATTATGTAAAAACTTTAAAAGAACGCTCAAACTCTTCATATATGTATAAATAACCTTTAGTAATACATAACTCTAAAGTCTAACATCAAAGGTGTTATCTTACTTCCTTAATCCGTGGATTATTGCTTGTACTTTGTACATATATAAAGTTGTATTTATGTTTAAGTGAGATCTAACGGTACTAATTATATAATAATATTTGTAATTATGAAAGAAATATTTACTAATTTATAACAGTATATATAAATGTAAAAAAATATTTTAACTTTTTTGCATTTAGAAGCCGTAATGCTTAGGTTTACCTACTCTTACTACTGGAAAAAGTGTACTAACCACATACTTGACGTTAACCTTAAGATTTTAGTTATAACCTCATTATACTTTTTTGATATTTTCATTACTCATATTAACCTGTATACATAACCTCAACTTCACCTTAAGTACAGAAATTGGCAATGGGCAAAATTCAAACACATCGCATCACATCAAAAGCAAAATAAAATTCATTATCATAAGAAAATGTAAAATAGACTTACCTCGTATTATTAATGCTGCAAAAAAAACAGAAAAAAAAAAAATTTTATAAATATCTCATTCATTAACTTAAGACTCATGCAAATACATCAACAAAACATATACATTATTTTAACTACAGCAAACAAAAGAATTTCTAAAGCAAGCATTATAATAAAGCGATTGAGAATTATATGTGCGCAAATAGCAAGGAAAGAAAACAAGCACTGTGTAATACACACTCAGAAAAAACGAACAGCAACAATGCGCATGATACGCGAGCGCTCTCAACGTGAGGAGCACAAACTCATATAATGCTGCGCAGCCAATAGGAAAGCACAAAAACTCTTATAACACTGGGTAGCCAATAGGAAAGCAGCATTGCTCATTGGACAGCGAACGCGCTTAACGTGAAGAGCACAAACTCCTACAATGCTGCGTAGCCAATAGTAATGCCGCATTGCTCTTTTGACAACTACACCAAAGATTGAATAGGTTTTACAGTCACCAGCTGCTGCAGTGCACGATATCACCGAAGCAGCCGCTTAACAGCTAACGACAATGTCATTGGAAGCGCTAAAATTACTTAACAAAATTTCATCTTTCATAATTTTTTTTGTACCGAGTGACACCGAAAAATGTTAACCAACGACAGACTGTAAAAAATCAAATCGTTTCTTGTAAATTTACATACAAACTTTGTAAATTTTCTACAAATATAACAAAATTAAATAAAATTAAAGAAAATTAAAAGAAAATTAAATAAAATTTACATTTAAGCAAAAACAAATATTTAATTTGCATTTCTAAAAATCGTACGCTTTTTTCCTTTTCTCTTCTCTCTCACCACGCGTTTGTATAACACGCTTTACGTAAATTCAACACGCTCATCACACGCATTAATGGCGTTCGCAATACTCATCATTCATTGCATTTGCGCGCGCAATTTAACGCGCTTGTGAAACGTACGCGTGCCTTACTAATATACTTGCACCTATCGCGTACTATGCCGAGTAGGTGCGCGTACTTTCCCAGCACGCAGTTTCCCACCAGATGGCACGACCTTTGGACAAATCACCTTAGGACAGAAACTAACCAAGGAGATACAACCGTACAGCTATTGGAATATGCAATTCTATCAATCGGAACCGGCTTATGTGAAGTTCGATTACACCATACCACGCGGCGCCTCGATAGGTGTCTATGGGCGTCGCAACGCGTTGCCAACACACACACAGTATCACTTTAAGGAGGTGTTGAGCGGCTTTAGCGCCAGCACCAGGACAGCGCGTGCAGCACACGTGAGTAGCTTACGATTTCTCTGCGCAATAAGCGTGTATTTGTAGTTGTAGACATAAGTTTATTACGTAAGCGCTTATCATTATGTGGTTACATTTCGTATATGGTCTTAGTTTTTTAGTTTATGGCATAGTTATAAGGTATTAATTGTCGCCTCAAACTGTTTAACGTACAACTAATGCTTCATTAACCGAACTGTTTCTCTGTGTTTTTCTTGTTTCTCATCCCGCACACAACAAAATCAAACCGCTATACACACATCTCTGTACACACATATGCGTTCCATGTACCACATACCATATACACAACAACATCAAATCGATACATTTTCATGGCGTTACCACGTTCATCACTAAACGCTACACTACGTCTGGCTTCACGGATATAAACGCGCTTCCCGTACATGAATGCGCGCTCACTCTACTCCATCTACGCTCTTGCGCGCTCACTTGCCGCGCACAGTTATCGATAACGCGCGAGGTAACACGTTACATGGAGCCCGGTCACTGGTTCGTCTCGCTCTACAACGACGATGGTGACGCGCAAGAGGTCACCTTCTATGCCGCCATTGCCGAGGATATGACACAGAATTGCCCGAACGGTTGCTCCGGCAATGGCCAATGCCTGCTCGGGCATTGTCAATGCAATCCCGGCTTTGGTGGCGACGACTGCAGCGAGAGCGTCTGCCCAGTGCTGTGCTCGCAACATGGCGAATATATTAACGGCGAATGTATTTGTAATCCCGGTTGGAAGGGTAAAGAGTGCTCGTTGCGCCACGATGAGTGCGAAGTGGCCGATTGCAATGGACACGGTCACTGCGTAAGCGGCAAGTGCCAGTGCATGCGCGGCTATAAAGGCAAATTCTGTGAGGAAGGTAATGAACGCGCACTTTAAACGCAATTTTTTCTGTTACACGCGTTGACTCGACAACAAATTACTTACGTTAACACATGAGTTAAAAAATAATTTACTAATTTGCTGTTTTTTCCCAACCAGTTGACTGTCCGCATCCGAACTGCTCGGGTCATGGCTTCTGCGCTGACGGCACTTGCATCTGCAAGAAGGGCTGGAAGGGCACCGACTGCGCCACCGTCGACAAGGACGCCTTACAATGCCTGCCAGATTGCTCGAATCACGGCAATTTCGATGTGGACACGCAGACCTGCACGTGCGAGCCGAAGTGGAGCGGCGATGATTGCTCGAAGGAGCTGTGCGATTTGGATTGTGGACAGCATGGACGCTGTGTCGGCGATGCCTGCACTTGCGATGCGGAATGGGGTGGTGAATACTGCAACACCAAGCTCTGCGATACGCGCTGCAATGAGCATGGGCAGTGCAAGAATGGCACCTGCCTATGCGTGACCGGTTGGAATGGCAAGCACTGCACTATCGAAGGCTGTCCGAATGGCTGTTCGGCGCATGGACAGTGTCGCGTAAGCGGCGAGGGTCAGTGGGAATGTCGTTGCTACGAGGGCTGGGATGGTCCCGACTGCGGCATAGCGCTCGAATTGAATTGTGGCGACAGCAAGGACAACGACAAGGGTAAGTGTATGCACTTGGCATATTATTTCATATAAATAATAATAATAAAAAATTGCGTTATGCGCCAGATGGTCTCGTTGACTGTGAGGATCCCGAGTGCTGTGCCAGTCATGTGTGCAAGACATCGCAGCTGTGCGTATCCGCGCCCAAGCCGATTGATGTCTTGTTGCGCAAGCAACCGCCGGCCATTACCGCATCCTTCTTCGAGCGCATGAAATTCTTGATTGACGAGAGCAGCCTGCAGAACTATGCGAAACTCGAAACGTTCAATGAAAGGTTTGTTCAAGGCGTTTGCCAATTTCCTTACACACTGTAGTATAATTGCGTATATTTTAAGTTTAACAAATTAGCTATATTGAAACAAAAAAAATAATTGATAAGCATATAAGCAACATGCAATTGGTGACAAAGATATTTTTTCGTTTTATAAGAGCAACAAAATTTTTGCATTACATAAACGCTGATGTTTTAGTGTGTATAGTGGATGTAAATATCCTGTTAAAAAAATACAAAAAAAAAAGCAACAACAAAAATAAAGCATAATGACAACTAGTTTGCCTTTTTTCAGTTTTTACGTTTTGATATTTTTAAGTTATCGTGCCCACGTCTAAAACATCCCAACCCCAAAAAATATCCCTTACCAACTCATGAACCAAAACATATGTAAATAACTCCCACTATATGTCCTTTGTTTTTGCACCACAAATACCCCAAAAGTAGGCAAGAGTAGCCGTACAAAAATCAAGAAAAAAATTGTACGAAAAGCAAATTGATGCGGCAAGGCGCATTAATGCCGCGCTACATGCGACGTCTACGTTTAATACAATGAAATATTTTAGTTTTACGCAGGCTTGCATAAAACAACTTACTTTCGATATATGCTGAGCACGCGTGGCTTAGTTTCAGTATCGTTTTTTTTTTTTTGTTTTTTTCATTGGAGACATTTTACTTTGAAAAAAGTTGCAAATACAAAATGTTTACAGTTAATTAACAATAAAAATATACAACCACGTATGCAAACATTAAATCAACGCTAATGCAATTAATTTTCTCTACTCTTTTCTCTTCTCTTACACGCGCGCCCTAAAACTGCTACTAACCTACTACTACCAACATCACTACTACTACATACTACCACTGCGTATACGTAACCAATTTACTAATACGATTTGAACGATTTCAAATGTAAACGTTTGGCAAATATGCATAACTTTCGGCACTTGCAATACGCTAAAAACAAAATCAAAAAATTGCAAAATTTTATTAAAAAAAAAAACAAAATTTTGAAAAATTAACAAAAAAAATTTATTAAAAAAATTTTTAAATTAAAAATAAATTAAAATTAAAATAAAATAAAATTAAAAAAACTTTAAAATTAAAAATTTTAAATAAAAAATATTATTAAAATAATTTTTTGAAAAAATTTTTATAAAATTAAAAATTAAAAAAATTAATAAAAAAAATTTTAAATAAATAAATTAATAATTTTAAAATAATTTAACAAAATTTTAAATTAAAAAATCAAAAAAATTAAAATAAATTAAATTAAATTTTTTAATTAAATAAAATTAAAACAAAAATATTGTAAAAAAAAAATTAAAAAAAATTAATTTAAAAATTAAAAAAATTGTTATTAAAATAATTTAAATAAACATTTTTAATATTTAAAAAAAAAAATTAATATTAATAAAAAAATTAAAAATTAAAAAAATTTAAAAAAAAATTTAAAACTTAAAAAAAAAAATTATTATTAAAATAATTTAAATAAACATTTTTAATATTAAAAAAAAAAAAATTTAATATCAAAAAAATATTATTAAAATATTTAAATAAAAATTTTTAATATTTAAAAATAAAAAATTAAAAATTTTAATATATTAAAATAAAAAATAAAACAAAAAATTAATTTAAAAATTTAAAAATTAAAAAAATTTTATTAAAATAATTTAAATAAAACTTTTTAATATTAAAATAATTTTAAAAAATTAAATAATAAAAAAAATCACAAAAATATATTGCAAAAAAAAATTTTTTAAATCATTACAAACCAAATTATCAAAAATCATTACAAAAAATGTACCAAAAACTCTTACAAAAACAAACAAATCGTTTAAAAAATCATCACTAAATTCATTAAACACTAACAGCATTTTTTGGAATTATTTCAATGCAAGGTAAGCAAAGCAACAGCGCTCAAACTAAAATAACTAACTAAATACTCTAAAAAAAAGTTCGTTGGTTGTTTGGTAACATGTTTTCTTAGCTATTAATTTTCATACTTTAACATATTCTAACGCTGTCATAGCAGTTCGCTCATTTTACTAATTTGTCGTAATTTTCATTATTTTTTCATTTAATTTTTCTAATTTCCTTTTTAATCGTCAAACACTTTATTTGCTTTTGGTTTTCATTACCAGTTTTTCATTCATGCGTTTTTCCTCTTCACTTAACCCCTCACCTCTAACATAAAGTCATGCAGCTGAAATGCCTATGCGCCTCGTTTGGGCTATGTAACGTCATTTTAAGCACTTAGTAGTGCGTTTTTCACATATTTTACACACCTTCATACTTTCTTTATTTCATTTTAAGTATTTGCGCGCCTAGACTACAAACAATAAGCGCCTATTACGTTTCCAAGCAACCCTACTGCAAAAAATTTAGGTTTTAATTTCAATAGTAAATGCAAAAAAAAAAAGTTGAAAACAAAATTTTAAACTACCGTTATGACAAAAAAAATACCTGGAAATGAACAGTATTTGAAAACTTACGAACACCTTGTAAACATGCGTTCGTTCGTGCATTTGTTCGTTCGTTGGCTGTTACGCTCGTTCAAACTTCGTTCAATTGTGTCTTATGTGTTAAGAGAAAGTCTATTTTATGTTTATATGTGCGTGTGTAATTTTACGTATTTGTTACACCTTATTTGCCGTTAATTTAGCAATTTACCGTTATTTATTTAAGTAGTTTATTTATAAATGTCAATACGTTTTTATTAGCGCAAGTTTTATGCATACAGTTTTTACGTTTTTCTACTGCTTGTTAGTAAGTTATTTTTTCCTAACTATTTGCTAGCATATTTTACGCTCTTCAGCAAACATTTTCTATTTTATACCACACACACACATTAATTTAACAAAGACGCCACTAACTCTCCGCTCTTTTTGACTCTTTCCCCTACAGCCGTTCGGCCGTTATACGCGGTCGCGTTGTCACCTCGCTCGGCATGGGTTTGGTGGGTGTACGCGTCTCCACTACGACACTGCTCGAAGGCTTTACGCTCACACGCGACGACGGTTGGTTCGATCTGATGGTGAATGGCGGCGGCGCTGTTACGCTGCAATTCGGCCGCTCACCATTCCGACCACAGTCACGCATCGTACAAATACCCTGGAACGAGGTGATCATCATCGATGTGGTGGTTATGTCCATGTCGGAGGAGAAGAATTTGATACCCATACCGCATACGTGTTTCTCGCACGACTACGATCTTATGAAGCCGGTTGTGTTGGCCTCGTGGAAGCATGGTTTCCAAGGCGCTTGTCCCGATCGTTCAGCCATTTTGGCCGAGTCGCAGGTTATACAGGAATCACTACAAATACCCGGCACTGGCTTGAATTTGGTATACCATTCTTCACGCGCCGCCGGCTATCTATCGACCATAAAGCTGCAGCTAACACCCGAAACTATACCAGATACACTGCACCTGATACATCTGCGCATAACCATCGAGGGTATACTATTCGAGCGTGTTTTCGAAGCAGATCCAGGCATTAAATTCACCTACGCCTGGAACCGCTTGAATATCTACCGTCAACGCGTCTACGGTGTGACCACAGCGATTGTTAAGGTTGGTTATCAGTACAGCGATTGTAAAGACATCATTTGGGATATACAAACCACCAAGTTGTCTGGCCACGACATGTCCATTTCCGAGGTCGGTGGTTGGAATCTTGATATACACCACCGTTACAACTTCCATGAGGGCATACTGCAGAAGGGCGATGGCTCCAATATCTACTTGAAGAATAAGCCGCGTGTCATACTCACTACCATGGGTGATGGCCATCAACGTCCGCTTGAATGCAACGATTGTGAGGGCTTAGCATACAAGCAACGCTTGCTGGCGCCTGTTGCATTGGCCGCTTCACCTGATGGCAGTTTGTATGTCGGCGACTTCAACTACATACGTCGCATTATGACCGATGGCACCATACGCACAGTGGTCAAGTTAAATGCCACACGCGTCTCCTACCGCTACCACATGGCACTGAGTCCACTGGACGGCACACTTTATATATCCGATCCGGAGTCTCATCAAATCATACGCGTACGCGACACTAATGATTACACACAACCGGAAAAGAACTGGGAACCCATTGTCGGCTCCGGTGAGCGTTGTCTGCCCGGCGACGAGGCGCATTGTGGTGACGGTGCTTTGGCGAAAGATGCGAAGCTGGCCTATCCCAAGGGCATCGCCATTTCCAGCGACAATATATTGTACTTTGCAGATGGCACAAATATCCGTATGGTTGACCGTGATGGCATTGTCACAACACTAATAGGCAATCACATGCATAAGTCACACTGGAAGCCCATACCATGCGAGGGCACACTAAAGTTGGAAGAGATGCATTTGCGTTGGCCCACCGAATTGGCTGTTAGCCCCTTGGACAATACACTACACATTATCGATGATCATATGATTTTGCGCATGACACCCGATGGACGTGTGCGCGTCATTTCCGGACGTCCACTACATTGCGCCACCACTTCAACCGTTTATGATTCCGATTTGGCTACACATGCCACACTCGTGATGCCACAATCCATATCGTTCGGTCCCATGGGTGAGCTCTATGTGGCAGAGAGCGATTCGCAACGCATCAACCGTGTACGCGTCATTGGCACAGATGGTCGCATAGCACCTTTTGCCGGCGCAGAGTCGAAATGTAATTGCTTGGAACGCGGCTGCGACTGTTTCGAGGCAGAGCACTTCCTGGCAACCAGTGCCAAGTTTAACACTATAGCGGCGCTTTCCGTCACACCCGATGGTCATGTGCATATTGCTGACCAGGCCAATTATCGCATACGTTCGGTTATGTCCAGTATACCCGAAGCCAGTGCGTCACGCGAATATGAAATCTATGCGCCAGATATGCAAGAAATTTATATCTTTAACCGTTTCGGTCAGCACGTCTCTACAAAGAATATTCTCACTGGCGAAACAACATATGTCTTCACTTATAATGTCAATACTTCCAATGGCAAACTGAGTACCGTGACTGATGCGGCAGGCAATAAGGTCTTCCTACTCCGCGACTACACCTCTCAGGTGAACTCCATCGAAAATACGAAGGGTCAGAAATGTCGCCTACGCATGACACGCATGAAGATGTTGCACGAACTGAGCACACCGGACAACTACAATGTGACATTTGAATACCACGGCCCAACCGGCCTGCTAAAGACCAAACTAGATTCCACAGGCCGCTCTTATGTCTACAACTATGATGAGTTTGGACGACTCACTTCGGCTGTTACGCCCACTGGTCGTGTCATTGATTTGGTATTCGATTTGAGCGTTAAAGGTGCACAAGTTAAGATATCCGAGAATGCACAGAAGGAACAATCGATGCTAATACAGGGCTCAACAGTCATGGTGCGCAATGGTGCCGCCGAATCGAAGACATCTGTTGAAATGGACGGTTCAATGACAAGTCTAACGCCTTGGGGTCACACTGTACAAATGGAAGTGGTACCGTACGCCATTTTGGCTGAAATCAACCCTGTGATTGGTGAAAGCTATCCGGTGCCTGCCAAGCAGCGTACTGAAATCGCTGGTGATCTGGCTAATCGCTTCGAGTGGCGTTACTTCGTGCGTCGCATGCAGCAGGGTAAGCAAGGCAAAGGACCACGTCCAGTCTCACAAGTTGGACGCAAACTGCGTGTGAATGGCGATAATGTGCTGACACTCGAATATGACCGCGATGCGCAATCCGTTGTTGTGCTCGTCGATGATAAACAAGAATTATTGAATGTTACTTATGACCGTACAGCACGTCCCGTTAGTTTCCGCCCACAATCGGGCGACTATGCTGATGTCGACTTGGAATACGATCGCTTTGGTCGTTTAGTGAGCTGGAAGTGGGGTGTGCTGCAAGAAGCTTACACCTTTGATCGCAATGGACGCTTAAATGAAATCAAATACGGTGACGGCTCATCAATGGTTTATGCCTTCAAAGACATGTTCGGCTCGCTACCACTGAAAGTGACCACACCGCGTCGCTCTGACTACCTCTTGCAGTACGACGATGCTGGCGCACTACAAAGTTTGACAACGCCACGCGGCCATATACACTCATTCTCACTACAAACCTCGCTCGGTTTCTTCAAGTACCAATACTTCTCACCGATCAACCGCCACCCTTTCGAAATACTATACAACGATGAAGGACAGATACTCGCCAAGATACATCCACACCAATCGGGTAAGGTGGCGTTTGTACATGATTCCGCTGGCCGTTTGGAGACAATTTTAGCTGGGCTATCAAGCACGCACTACACTTATCAGGATACGACGAGCCTCATCAAATCAGTTGAAGTGCAGGAACCTGGCTTTGAGTTACGCCGCGAGTTCAAGTATCACGCTGGCATTCTCAAAGACGAAAGGGTACGCTTCGGCTCTAAGAACTCATTAGCTTCCGCACACTATAAGTACTTCTATGATGGCAATGCACGTCTGAGCAGCATTGAGATGTCCATTGATGACAAGGAGGTGCCCACAGCACGTTACAAGTACAGTCAAAACTTGGGACAGTTGGAAGTTGTGCAAGATCTAAAGATTACCCGGAATGCTTTCAATCGTACCGTTATTCAAGACTCTGCTAAGCAATTCTTCACGATCATCGATTACGATCAGCATGGTCGCGTAAAGAGTGTGCTTATGAATATCAAGAGCTTCGACGTCTTCCGCCTCGAGTTGGACTATGATCTGCGAAATCGCATCAAATCACAGAAGACAACATTGGGACGTTCAACATCATTCGACAAGATCAATTACAATGCTGATGGACATGTGACAGAAGTGCTCGGCACAAACAATTGGAAATATTTGTACGATGAGAATGGCAACACTGTCGGCATTGTGGATCAAGGTGAGAAAATTAATCTCAGTTATGATATTGGTGATCGCGTCATACAAGTTGGTGAGATCGAGTTCAACAGTTATGATGCGCGTGGCTTTGTGGTGCGACGTGGTGAACAGAAGTACCGTTATAACAATCGCGGTCAGCTAATACATGCCTTCGAAAGAGATCGCTTCCAGTCCTGGTACTACTATGATGACCGCAGCCGTTTAATAGCCTGGCACGATAGCAAAGGTAATGTAACGCAGTACTACTATGCCAACCCGAAGACACCGAAATTGCTGACACACGTACACTTCCCGAAAGTGGGCAAAACATTGCGTTTCTTCTATGACGATCGTGATATGCTAATGGCAGTAGAAAACGGCGATCAGCGTTACTATGTGGCCACCGATCAGAATGGTTCTCCGCTAGCCTTCTTCGACCCGAACGGCATCATAATCAAAGATGTAAGACGTACGCCATTCGGCCGCATCATCAAAGATACAAATCCAGACTTCTTCATACCGATCGACTTCCATGGTGGACTGCTAGATCCCAACACCAAGTTAATCTACACCGAAGGACGCCACTACGATCCTACAGTTGGTCAATGGATGACACCCAAATGGGAGACATTGGCCACCGAAATGTCCAATCCAACTGATGTCTTCATCTACCGCTACCATAACAACGATCCCGTCAATCCCAACAAACCGCAAAATTATATGATCGACTTAGAGTCTTGGCTGCAACTCTTCGGCTACGATTTGCGTAGCATGCAGAGCTCGAAGTACACCAAAGACGCGCAATATGTGCCACAAATTTCGATTAAATCAAACACACTTGCACCAGAATTCGGTGTGATTTCCGGCTTGGAATGTATCGTCGAAAAGACCAACGAGAAATTCAGCGATTTCGACTTCGTGCCGAAACCACTGCTGAAGATGGAACCAAAGATGCGCAATCTACTGCCACGCATTAGCTACCGACGTGGCGTCTTCGGCGAGGGTGTGCTGCTTTCACGCATTGGCGGTCGTGCTTTAGTCAGCGTCGTAGATGGCTCTAATAGCGTGGTGCAGGATGTGGTCTCATCGGTCTTCAACAATTCCTACTTCCTCGATCTGCATTTCAGCATACACGATCAAGATGTATTCTACTTTGTCAAAGACAATGTGCTTAAGCTGCGCGACGACAACGAAGAGCTGCGCCGACTCGGCGGCATGTTCAACATATCAACACATGAAGTGACCGATCACGGCGGCACCGCTGCAAAGGAATTGCGACTGCACGGACCCGATGCCGTGGTGATAATCAAATATGGTGTTGATCCCGAACAAGAGCGACATCGCATACTGAAACACGCGCACAAGCGTGCCGTCGAACGCGCTTGGGAGCTCGAGAAGCAGCTGGTGGCTGCCGGCTTCCAGGGACGTGGCGACTGGACTGAAGAGGAGAAAGAGGAGTTGGTGTCGCACGGCGATGTAGATGGCTGGATTGGCATCGACATACATAGCATACACAAATATCCACAGCTGGCCGACGATCCAGGCAATGTAGCATTCCAGCGTGACGCCAAACGCAAACGAAGAAAGATCGGCAGCGCACACCGCGCAGCGAAATCGCGCCGACAGCAATTAAGAGTCATGGATTTGAGTGCGTGAGTGGGCGAGACGAGCGAAGAAGTATACAAAAGTAGACGTGTAGCAGCAACTGTAACAAAAGTGAATGAGCAACGCGAAAATGATGGGCGTGAGAAGGATAGGCGAAGTTATGGTGTTGCCTATGCTAGGCACGAAAGCTGGCTAGCAGATGCAAACGCAAACGAACTGAACACCATTGAGACAACACTTTATTTAGACAACAATAACAGCAATAGCAGCGGTGATGATGGTGATGACGACGACGACGATGACGATGACGACGATGAGGATGACGATGCGCTGCCGCAAAATGTACGCAAACTCATTGTTGCCAACGAAGCTAACCACAGCGGCAATGAGGAGTACTACCAAGACGAATACTATTATAATAACAACTACTACGATCAGCACTACTATCGCAGCAAAGGCACAGATACAGACGACTTATATTAAACAACCAATACTACTACATACAAAACATATATAAAAAACAAAAACTGAAAAGCAAATTAAATTTAAAGAATTTAGTGGGTATTAAATTAAAATATGTGTGAGTACGTACGACTAACTACAATACTATGAGTAGGTATGTGTGAAGTAAAGAAATCATAAAACACAAGAAATTTTCAAAATCAATATTTGCGTGTGAAAATGGCAAATTTGTAAAAAGTAAATGAAAAAAAAAAATGAGTGAAGGTTTAGCAACTGAAAAGACGCCAAGCAAATTATTTAGTAAGGAAATAATAAAAATCTTTAGCACACACAGCGCTAAGTGGCGTAGGTAGTCGGATTTGGTGCGAAAAAGTAAAGCAAAAAATTTCAAAAACTAGCACAAAAATTAGAAAAGCATGTGAAAGCAAAATTACAAGCATGATTGTAAGCAAATTGGAAATCAGCAAGCAGCAGTGAAAAAGTAAGGTTAGGAAGCGTAGCGCTAAAATATTTAATTTTGAGGTTATATACGTGCTGGGTGCAATTATTTTCGGAGAATTTCAGTTTTTGTATAAAGTAAAAAGCAGTTGAAAAGCCATACAACTTAAGCGTTTAAGTGGTGAATATACAGTAAACAGTCTAGCAAATTAAGTATTGTAATAGGCAGCAGTAAGAAAAATGAGTATTAAAATTGGTAAAAAACGAAAGAACTTAGTATAAACTGAATGTTTTTGTATAATTGCAGGTTAAGCAGGAAATTAACAGATATTTGGTGCAGAACAAATAAAAAACACATTATTTAAAGAAGAAAAAATTAAAAAAATGATTATTAAAGAAAAATTTATTTAAAAAAAAAAACAGATTATAAAAAAAAAATATTAAAACAAAACATTATTAAAAACAAGATTATTGAAAAATAATTATTAAAAAATAATTATTTAAAAAAAAAAATTATTTCCGATCTATGTTGATATACAGACATTGTGTAGTGAAATTTTGTTGTTTTTGCTAGCAATGTACATTTTTTGTAACTTTTTAGAAATTATTTGCTATGCTAAGACATAATTTTTCACAAAACTATTTTTTTTAATTAAAACTGTTAAAATAATTTTTGAATGCTTTCCCAAATAAAAAAAAAAATATAATAATAATTCTTTTGTAAACTTTCCAACATTTTTTTTGTAATTTTTTAGCAACTATTTACTATGCTGAAACTTATTTTTTCACAAAACTATTTTTTTAATTAATGCTATTGAAATAATTTTTGCATGCTTTCCTAAATTAAAAAAAAAAATGTCAACTTTCCAACATTTTTTTTGTAATTTTTTAGCAATTATTTACTATGCTGAAACTTATTCTTTCACAAAACTATTTTTTTCCGAATTAAAACTGTTAAAATAATTTTTGAATGATTTCCCAAATTAAAAAAAAAAAATATTTTTTTTGTAATCTTTCCATGTTTACACAAGTTATTACTATTTGCTTTGTTTAACGGACCTACGAACCGTGCTAAACTGTACGATAATATACTTTTACAAAATTTTATTCAATTTCAGAACGCTTCCACGCCAATAGTTTTTCTCGAAAATTTTTAAAATTCTTGCTATATACATATATTATAATTTTTTTTTTTTTATTTCAGAGCGCTTCCACTACAGTAGTTATTTCAGAAAATTTTCAAAACTATTGCTGTGCATATTAAAAAAAAATGTTTTAATTTCAAAACCCTTCTACACTAGTTAGTTCTGAAAAACTTTGAAAAATTCTGAAAATTTTTAAAATTATTTCTGTATTTCTATTAAACCTTACGCCCAAATCAAAGTTAGCGCATTCTAAGAAATAATACTGAACACTACTCACATGACATGCACGCAGTGGCTTCAAAACTGTTAGACTCAATTTCCATTGCTGATTCGCCAAACTTGTGTACTCCTTGCCAAATACTCACAAAAAACTGCAAAATAAGAAAAGAGAATATAAAAAATTGTGATATACCGACATTTTAACAGCTAAAATATTTTTTTGTTTTTTAAACTTGCATACATACATAATGTATGTTTTCTGTATATCTGTTTGCAGTTGAAAAAACCCAGCAATTATTGGCACACATTAATTTGTTTACTGAAACACACTTTAAAATTTGTCTTAAACTGTTAAACACGAAACGTTAATATAAATATATATATATATATGTATATATATATAAATATATATACATAATTAAAAGTTAATAGTTTAAACGCTGACAAATGCCATTTATATTTTAATTACGTTTACTTGTAACATTTTATAATTATAAAAATATTTTTATTTTTTTGTATGTTTGTTTGTATATGCGTTTTCAAGTGTATTGCTTAATTATGCATAATTTTTTAATTTTATATTATGCATTTAATTTTTTATAACGCATAAATTGTGTTTAAAATTGTAAATTATTTATTTAAATACACTTGAAAACTTGTAGTTTTAAATAGTGTATAAATGTTTGCTTTAAATTTTATATTATATTATACCATATTAATAAATATTTTAAAAATAAAATTACAGTAAATGCATGGTTTCCTCTTTTCTTTATATTGAGTTTTCTTATTTTAAATTTTTGGAATTTTTTTTTATACCATAAAACAAATTTTTTACCATTAGAAATCAAATGTATGCAATATTTTTTTTAAATTCAAAGCGCCACCTTTTCTAAAAGCTTACCATACGACCAAAAAGCCGCTACTTTAATACAACTCGCTATGGCGGTCGTGTGTCATCGCTTTAAGCAAGCTTTCAGTTTAACAAAGCATTTTTCACTTACTACAAAATCGTATTCAACTTATTTCAGTGATTTCTAGTGAAAGCGAAAGCTTAGACGCTTTTACATATATTAATATTGAAGGAAAACACAAAAACGCGTATAATACTTTTGAAACAAAAGCATTTTCAAATTACTACAGTGTTTTAAAAAAAGTGAAAGCTCCAAAACTTAAAAGCCTAGATTTTTTAAGTTGTATGAAAGCACAAAAGCTCTCATACTACTTTTGAAACACAATCATTTTCAACTTACTACAATGATTAAAAAAAAGTGAAAGCTCAAAAGCTTTCAAGCTTAGATTTTTCGAGTTGTCCGGAAGTAAGCACAAAAGCTCGCTGAACTCTTTTCTAGTAAAATCCTTTTCCATTTAATTCAGTGATTTCCAGTGAATGTAAAAGCTCACAGGCTTACATTTTTGAATTTGAATAAAAGCACAAAAGCTTGCATATTACCTTTCAATTAAAATCATTTCAACTTACTGCAACGACTTTCAAAGAAAATGAAAACTCACAAGCATACAAGCTTAGATTTTTCATGTTGCATGAAAGCAGAAAAGCTTGCATAACTCTTTTCAAGCAAAAAATTTTTCCACTTCAATGATTTCAAGTGAATGTGAAAGCTCAGGGGCTTACATTTTTTAAGTTTCAAAAAGCACGAAAATTCTATTAATACCTTTCAATCAAAAGCTCATAAGCTTACATTTTTGAAGTTGAAAGCACAAAAGCTCGCATATTACTTTTTACTCAAAACCATTTTCTACTTACTGCAGTGATTTTCAAAGAAAATGAAAGCTCACAAGCTTACACACATTTTTGAAGTTGTACGAAAGCACAAAAGCTTGCCTAATACTTTTCAAGCAAGTTTCTTTTTTTAATTTAAACCCTGTATACGCAATAAAAAAACTAACTACTCAACAAATTAAAAATTATTCTCACAACTAACGAACTACATACAATATTTACCGATATTCTCAACGATCTATGTATATTTACGTATATGATTAACGAATTTTAATTATTCTCAATTATATGTTTATGATGTGTATAATGATTGCGATATTTAAATTTGTATTAATGCTATTATTATTATTAGATGACATGATTATTGACTATTGATTAACCGCATCTCTAGTGTTATCCAATTAAGGAATTATTAGGTATAGATATAGAGGAGAATCAAATTGAAGGAAAAACACATACTTAGATACATACATATAACTATATGCATACACTTAGGGTATAAGTACACAGTGTAAATAGCACAAATATCCCACTAAATAACCTTAATTACCGTTAGGTGCTAAGTGTTTAGGTTAAAGACAAAAATCACAACAAATTGCCAGTATAAACGAAAAAGATGTTAAGAAAAAAGAAATGTACGTACAGACATACATACATATAAATATATATAAACTTTGCAAAATTGCTGTGTAAAATACATAGTAAATGACTAATGTGTTAGTAATTTTAATAAAAAAAAAAATGCAAGAAAAATCAGCAGCAAAATGAAATGCATATTTTTTAAGAAAAGACATGAACAAAAATAGTAAGCACACACAAGTGTGGCGGTGTTGAGAGAAGTAAAAAGAATTAAAAAAATAAAAATAATAATTTTTCCTTAACCCAATGTGGCGACGCAGTGCATTTTGGGTATGCGATATCCACTAACGCAACTCGATACGCTACATTTGAGTTTAGCAAAGCAAATGCCACAAGGTGTGTAATGTAAATTAAAAGCAAGAACTTGTAGAATAATTTATATTAAATATGAGAAAGTTAGTTATGTAAGCAAAAATTATACTGTAAAAATTGCAATAATTTGAAAATAAATTAGTTATACAAAATAAGCAAATATTAAATTAAGCAACTGCGCAAAAGCAAAAAATGCGAAAAAACATACCAAAATTATGACTGATACAAGGAAATTTGAAAAAAGCAAGAAACACAAAAACGAAGCGTAATATTAAACCAAATTGCAGCAAGGCATGCAATAAACAAGCATGCTTATAAAGAGAAATGCACTTAAAAGAGGAGTAATAAAATGAAAACTAAAACACTTAAAAGCATTGTGAGCAAAATCCGAAAAAAACGCAAAATTTTCTTTCACGCAGCCACAAATAGGACGAAAAGTTTCATGTGAAAAATAGTATTTGCCCCACAATTGCATTTGTTTTTGTATTAGTAGAACAGCAGATTTATTTATATACTTTGTTTGTTTCAAATTTTTGTTTTTCATACGAAATAAACTTAGTCGCTAAGTGGTGAAATGCAGCATATAAATATGAAAATAAAATAAAAGGAATAAAAGAAAAACATTAGTTGAAGCAATTTGCCGCAAAAGCAGAATTAGCCAGAGATAAATGTGTACTTGTAACTGTATTAAATATGAAATAAAAAACTATTAATAAAATAAAAATGAAAATTTAAACCAACAAAGACATTTGTATACTTTTTTTAATGCTGGTAAGCGGCGCGGAAAGTTGGTATTTATGTGTGTGTCCTTGAACATGATTTGCATAGATCAATTTGTATGATAGCTATATGCTATAGTGGCCCGATCTGAACAATTTCAATAGAGGTTGTACAGTTGTTTTATATAATAATCACTACTAAATTTCGTTCAGATTTCTCGTCAACTAAAAAAGTTTCCCAAACAAGGACTTGGGTTTGATCGGTCAGTTTGTATGACAGCTTTATGCTATAGTGGTCCAATCTGAACAATTTTTACGGAGGTTATACTGTTGCTTTATATAAATATCTCTGCTAAGTTTTGTGAAGATACCTTGTCAGATAAGAAAGATATGTACATTAAACTTATGAGATGACGCCCACTTTTTCAAATTTTTTTCTCACAAGTGCTCCTTGCGCTAAATTACAGTTTCATATTTTAATTTAGTGTTTACTTATGACATTTTATAGGTGTCAGTTAATGGCGTTTTGTGGGCGCTGCAGTGGTTCGTTTAAGCCCATCTACGTATTCGTACTTTTTTCACTAGGGAGCGCGCATACCAAGTTTCATCAAGATATCTCAATTTTTACTCATGTTACTGCTTGCACGAACATACAGACGAACGGACGGACAGACAAACAGTCACCCAGATTTCAACTTGTCATCTGACCATTTATATACATATACATATGTATGTAACCCTATATCTAACGCGATTAGTTTCAGGGGATACATATGTACAACTAGTACTGTAGCAACTAGTTGCAAGAGTATAAAAACACCTAAGAATTCAATTTCTTTCGGTTATCTCAAAACTGGCGACAAATTGTTGTAATACCTAAACGAACTTCACCATAAAAATCGCTGACTCGAATCCGGTTTAAGATCCATAGACTCTTAGGCGAAGTTGTTCAGAATGACTTATAGAAAATTTAATACATATGCGAAAATCGACCCGTTCTCATGTACAAACATGCAGACAGAAATGTATTATAAAATAATATAAATTATAATACAAATGTAGATTATATACATACATATTACATATATAAATTTCAAATAAATTGGTTAGAAACTCACCGTTTTTAAACATGCCTTGTCCATATTGCAACACGCGCTATTTTTTATAACAACACTACCGCACTTATATAATACCCGACACACTCGACGTAAGCCAACCGAGAACCGCATGAAGCTCATTACATTCATTCATACACTCATATACGCACCCACGCACGAACCCGTACACGCACTTAAGACATTTGCACAACATAGACATTCGTAATTTCGAGGAGTTTAGCGCACTACGACTTTCACGACATTATTTTTTGCAGTTTAATAAGGCTTTTAACATTAAATCAAATCAAAAACACAATTTAACACTTTTAATAAATACTTTTCACTAATTTTTGCGAATATTCGCGACATCAGCCAAGAATTACGTGCACTCACTTTCATTACCACTTGTAACTAACATTTTTACTGTTACATTGCATTCCTCAATTGGAATAATCCAGCTGCATTCCCCTTAATATCGCTTTCCACGATTCTAGCAAATTCGAATCTCTTTTAAAATATGTCACAACTCTTCATTATCAATTTTTACACGCACAATATTTTGAAGGTCAGCTGCGAACATTAAAAAATTTGCAGCAACAATACTCGTACAAACAATCACAGCGTCACTCATTACCATCTATCCTATGCTGAGCACGCATATACAAACGAACGTATTAGTGTGTGTGTAAGCGAGCCCCTTGCGCAGCTTTGATATGCAGGTTTAATTGTTAGATGTAAGAGCGCATAACTGATGAAGAGAGCACTGAAAGAGAAAATGAACTTATGTAAATGCAAAGTTGCTGAAAGCTTTGGTGAGAGGGCTTGTCCTAGCGCTTTGGGAAGAAGTGTTAAAAGATCAAACTTATAGAGAAGTAAGAGTGAGGTGGGAAGTAGACGTATGCATTAGGACTGTAAATTAGAGTTCTAATCATTTTAGTATTATTTGAAGTAAAATATTATTACATGAAAGAAAAGAGAATTTCTTTATTTTATGTAGTAAGAGAGAAGTATGTACATATACATAGTGAGATTTCCTTACTTAAATACTGGAAAAACATCTAAGAAGAAGAGTATGTACATATATGAGAATATATGGAAATTAAAATTCTATAAGGTGACCAGTGAGCGTTTGCAAAGGTAAAAGCAAAAATCTGTTTCTTCCTTCTGTACTCAGTTGTATACCAAGATGCATAACTGCAATGCATTAAAGGCATCTCCCAACCGGCATTACAGGTACTAAACGGACGTTAAGCTTCCTTGATGGCCTCTCACCGCACATTGAGGAACATGCCAAGGAGTATGATGATAACATGCTCTCATGTAGCGGCGCTCTGCGGGCAAAGTCGACTGCGGCTACTGAAAAGGTAGCAAGCACCAACAAAGGCTCCCCCCAGCAAGCTCATCAAGGCTGGTAGGCTGGAAAGGCGCCGGCCTCTGCGCAGAAAGGAGAGACGACTGCCCGCTGTATCTTCCAAGGTGGGCAGGCAAGCCATACGAGTTTGATCTCGCGCTGATTAAAAATCAGAACTTGGGCCTAAGCATCTCGGCCTGGCGAGTAGTCAGCAACAAAGTCAAGGACTCCGGATGGAGACTAAATCTATTTATCGACGACGAGTTGTACAAGTACGTTCGGATAACAAGCTTCGGCCTGAACTACAGATTCACCTGGGTGGTCTTGAGCCCTTATAAGCCACTCAACCCAGCGCTAGCACATCAGAGCAGACTTCGACTGCTGTGGCGCTGAAAGTCCCTGACACGAGGACATACGCTCAAGAAGGGGAGCTGGAACTTCTGGAGGGGCGAAAAAGTCGACCCGTTCTCTTGTCCATAGAGACAAAAATTTATTATAAACAAATATAAATTATAATACAAATATAAATTATATATATAAATTTCAAATAAATTGGTTTCAAACTCACACATGTCTTGACCATATTGCAACACGCGCTATTTTTTATAGAAACACTACCGCACTTAATACCCAACACACTCGACGCAAACCAACCGAGAACCGCACGAAATTACATAGCGCTTACTACATACGAGTACATACACGCATGTACACACCCCTCAACGAACCCGAACACGCACTTACGGAATTTCCACAATATAGACATTCGAGGAATTTACCGCATTATGACTTTCACGACATTATTTTTTGCAGTTTAATAAGACTTTTAACATTAAATCAAATAAAAACACAATTTAACACTTTTAATAAATACTTTTCACTAATTTTAGCGAATATTCGCGACATCAGCCAAGAATTACGTGCGCTCACTTTCATTACCACTTGTAACTAATAATTTTACTGTTACATTGCATTCCTCAATTGGAATAATTCAGCTGCATTCCCCTTAATATCGCTTTCCACGATTCTGGCAAATTCGAAAAATGTGTAACAACTCTTGATTATCAATTATTACCTGCATAATAATTTGAATGTCAACTTCGAACATTAAAAATTTGCAACAACAACACAAACAATCATAGCCTCACTCATTACTATTTCTCCTATGCTGAGCACGCAGCTTATGTCACTCATATAAGAACGTATTAGTGTGTGTGTAGGCGAGCCCTTTGCGCAGCTTTGATATGCAGGTGTAATTGTTAGATGTAAGAGCGCATAACTGATGAAGAGAGCACTGAGAGAGAAAATGAACTTATGTAAATGCAAAGATGCTGGAAGTTTTGGTGACGGGGCGAACTTATCCTAGCGTCCTGGAAAGAAGTGTTAAGAGATCAAAATTTTAGAGAAGTAAAGGTGAGGTGGGAAGTAGACGTATGCATTAGGACTGGAAATTAGAGTTCTAATCATTTTAGTACTATTTGAAGTAAATTATTATTACATGAAAGGAAAATTAATTTAATTATTTTATAAAGTAGGAGAGAAGAATGTATACATAAGGAGACTTACTTATTTAAGTACTTTTGCCAAAAAATATATGTTTACTCTTTTAGGCCGGGGACTTTTCAATTGATAAGATTTATTTAGATAGAATCCATTCAACATATTTTCCACAAGCAAAGCGTCAGCTTAGCATCAAAGGGATTTAACAATGACGTAAGAAAAATACAAAATTCTATATTGCAAAAAAATGCAATTTCTTGCTTGAATTTGAATGTGCTTAAAAATCTGTCTTTAAACTGATTTTTGTTTTTTTATTTTAACAGTTATATCTTAAAAATTGTTAACCAAACAAGGAGTATACATACATATATTCTACACAAACGTACTTACTTGGCTAAAAAAAACTGAACTACAGTTATCCAACATAGGGCACGTGACGTCATAAGGCGGTTTCGGTTGAACCGGTAAGAGTGAGTGCCGAACACAAGCGGATGATAATAAACAAGTGAGAGTGATTTAAAGCGCCGGTTCGAATACGGTTAGAGGGAATAGTTGTCATTGTTTTCTTTTCAGCTATAAATAATGATTTTAAAAATTAAAAAATTTGAACTGAAATTATAAAAATTAAATTAAAAATAATTATTATTGAACAGAAAATTAATGAATTAAAAATATAATATCAAAAAAAATTAAATGGAGTTTGCTTGCTATAACTTTAGTGAAGTAAAATTGTGAGACTATTGAGCAAATGTCACTTTTTTGACAGCTAGTGGAATAAGACCGTTGTTATCAATTTTGTTTTGTTAGAGAAAAACATGAGTGGTAAAACCGTTATTTATTTTATTTTTACAAAAACACTCACATTTCTCTGCATCACCAAAAAATGTGTTGTTTTAGCAACCAAACATATTTAATCGATAATAATGGCCATGCAACGTTGCTTATAAAGCTCAAATTCGTAAATGAAAAAATACGATAGCTCAGTTAAATAATTCAACTCTATGTGAGAACTAAACAAAACTCAAAAATACTGCTTGAAAGTGGAGAAGCAATTGGAAACTGACAATTTCAATATTTTCGAAAAAAAAAATTACTAAGAAAAATTTTCTGTAAAAATGCTAAATTTATTGGACCAAAACGTGTAAAATTCGCCACAAAAATAATCAAAATTAAATAAATTAGTAAACAAATTGCAATAATTAACATTTAGCAAAATATTTCATTGCAAATTTTTTTTCGCAAAAAAACATTCTCCGTTGTACATAAATTATAATTTTAAATATAAAACTACTAAATGGTGTGATAGCGAGGCGTAATGGCTAAGAAGGGTGGAGTGCAACAATTGCAGGCCGACCTACAAACCGATGAGGATTTTGAGAAGTTCCTCGAGCGACCTGGCTTATTAGGTACATATGCAACCTTTGGTGCATATACTCAAAAAATTTTGTTTTTGAAAATTTTTAATTTTTTTTTTAAATATTTTTTAAAAATTTCTTGAAATATTTTTTAATATTATTTTATATATGTATAAATATTTTTTTAATTTTTTTAATATTTTTTTTTTATATTTCTTCTTAATTTTTTTTTTAATTTTAGATTTTTTTAAAATATTTTTTTTGTATTTCGTTTTTAAAATTTTTTAATTTTTCTTTAATATTTATTTTTGATATTTTTTGTATTTTCAATATTTATTTTCATTTCGCTTTTCCGCTAACTTCACTGCGGTAGTGTTGGATATCTACTCAGAATGGTGTGGGCCGTGTTTGGGCATGGTTGGCAGTTTGCGTAAAATAAAATTGGAAATCGGTGGCGATAATTTACATCTCGCTATTGTAAGTAAGAAATCTACACTAAGTAATTTGCAATAAATTTTCAATTCGTTTCATTTTTGAAAGTGTAAATCGGATACGATCTCTTACCTGAAGCGTTTCTGTAAGAAGAGTGAACCAACATGGATGTTTGTGACTGTAAGTGAGAAAAATTAAATTTATGAAAAAAGACCTAGAAGCGTCCTCTCAATGTTCAGTTAGCAGCCATCTGTCAGTTAAGTTATGGTTAACTTACCCAAGACTCCTGCTTTCGGTAAAGCTAGCAATACCCTAACTGACACAGGGTTGCTAAGCCGACATTGAGAAAATCCTCCTTATCGGATAGCCGGGACAATCCGCTAATATTTAACAATAAATGTAGTTAGCCTTGGCTTTAATCGAATGATACAAATTTTCTTACTTCCAACACTCTTCATAAACTTTGCAGAAAGGCAAAGCCACAAATCTGTTATTCGGCTCCAACACACCGAAGCTTATGAAACTGATAGCCCAGGAACTCGAATTGCTCAACAAGCCGCGCACATTCTATGACATTACTGAGCTGCAACCGGAGGAGGAGCGGCGCCGCAAAGTGAAATTGGATACTCAAACGGAAGCGATAAATAAGGAAAAAGCGGCAAAGAAGAAAAAACGACATGATTATTTGAATATGATGACAGATACCATAATCGAGAACATACCTGATATGGGTGTGACCGTTTTTGGACCGCAAGTTAACCGCGATATGTACAAGAAGCTACTCGAACCGGCGGAAAACATGAAGCTACAGTGTAAAGATCGACGCGTTATCAATGTTAGTCGTGCCGATTTCGATGTTGTGAACTATGCTTGTCCCAATCCCTTGTCCGAGGATGTGCTCGAGCAGTTAGATCAAAAGGATTTGATGATGTGCTTTTGGAAAATGCCAGAAGATGATCGTCGGCCCATACCAGAGGTACTGAACAAATATGCGCACGAACTGACGAAGGAACGCCATGAAGTGGACGATCTTACTGAAGAGGAGATTGTGCATCCGCCAATTATAGTACCGATGGATTTGACAATTGAAATTGAATTACAGGGTTAATAATTAATTACAAAGTCACAAGTTACGCAATTTACTTATTATCATACGTTCTCCTTTCGCAGAGGGTGAAGAGTGGGAAGATGAACCAGAAGCGGAACCGGAGCCACCAGCTGCGCCCAAGAAAGCGCATTTGAAAAAAGAAGAGGTAGCAGCGCCTACCGCGGCAGCCGAGCCTGTAGAAGGTGAAGAAGATGAAGGCGAAGAGGGCAGCGAAGGTGATGAAGGTGGTGAGGGCGCAGAAGCTGGCGAGGGCCCCGAAATGCCAGATCTACAAATGGAGCCATTTGATCTCGACTTTGATTTAGATGATGGCGAAGAGGCAGAAGACGAAGCCGAACCCGAGCCAGAGGTTGAAATTGTTGTGAAGAAACGATATCGTAAGAAAATCATACGTATACCACCAATATGGGTAGCAGGCAATGCGCGCACGCATGCGGCACTCATTTACGTATTCTTCCGTCAACAAACATCCGGTTTCTTGCCGCCTGACCCGGCGCCAGAGCCACCACACATCATTATGGCCTTTGACGCGTATAAGAAACGTGATTTGATAAGCGTAATGGAGCGACTGAAGGACGATGTGCCGCGTTACGGCTTCTTTACAAGCGACGAAGCCGAGGATGCGAAATTGATAGCGAATTCAGCAACAAAATACGCTGGCTTACCACAAAATCCGTAAGTAATGCAAGCATAACAATATTTCATTTAGCCAAAGTGTACGAAATGCATTGTGTGCGTCTTTTGAGTGGCATTCCAAAGCTCTCCGTGCCTTAACTTTTATTTTTCTCCACACCACAGCACGGACAAAATCGTATTCAAGGTTAACAAGCAAACATCGCATACAATGCTGTCGCTGGCCACATATGGACCGAGCTATGTCAGTCCGGACGCTGTGATTGGACACGAGGAGGCGCTTAAATTCTTCCCCGAGAGTTACAAAACCGCCGAACAGGAAGCAGTCGAAATTGCCGAAAGGGAATCTGTAAAACCGAAGAAGAAGAAGGTAAGCTAGCAACAATTCTTTGCGTTGCATACCTTAAACTGTAATATATACGCCGTTGCAGAAGCGTTCATCACTACATAACATCAAGAGCGAAAACGCGGAGCAAGCGCCTGCAACTAGTACTGAGGAAAGCGGTGAAAGTCGACCAGCAACTGCACCTGAAGGCGAAGAAACCGTCTTAGCAGAAACACAATTGGGCGAAGCACCACCAACGGAGGGCGAACAACCACCAGTAGCAGGCGAGAGTGCTGAAGCGCCACGTGAAGGCAGCACATCGGCGCCAGCAGACGCCGAAGCAGGGCCAGCGCCAACAGGTGAAGAGGCTGCAGCAGCTGCAGAGAACCCTGATACTGGCGGTGGCGTGGAAGTAGCGCAGTCTGAAGCACCACCAGAAGCAGAGGGGCACACGGAAGCACCAGCTGAGGCACTGCCAGAAGAAGCGCCGCCCGCAGAATGAAATGCACCTCCAACAACAATTTAAAAAATTTTAAAAATATATGTATAAAAGAAATAAAAAAATATATACAAACTGGAATTTTTTTTAACATAATTCAAACAAAAGATAAAAATTAAAAAAAATGTAAAAATATAAATAAATAAATCAATAAAAAAAATATAGAAAAAATATTGAAAACAAAAAAATTAAAAATTAAAAATATAAACGAATAAAAATTAAAAAAATAAAAAATTAATAAAAAATAAAATTAACAAAATAAAAAATTAACAAAAAAATATAAAAATAAATAAAAAAATAAAAAATAAAAATAAATAAAAATATAAACAAAAAATATCAAACAATATGAAAAATATAAAAAATTAGTAAAAAATATACAAAAAAATATAAAAATATATAATAAATATTAGTTAAAAGGAAATATAAAAAATACATAAAAAAATATATATAAGCAACATAAAAAAAAAAATAAAAATAATATAAAAATGTAAAAAATAAAATAATATAAACAAAAATAAATATGTAAAAACTATAAAAATATCAAAAAAAATAAATAAAATATATAAAAAATATAAGAAATATAAAAATATAAAAGAATATGAAAAAATTTAAAACATATAAAACAATAATACATAAAAAAAAAATTTACAAAAAATATACATAAAAAATGTTAAAAATATGAAACAATTTGAAAGGTATAAATATATAATAATAAAAAATATAAAAAATATAAAAAAATAAAAAAATTCAAGAAAAATTAAAAATAAAAAAGATGTACAAAATATACCCAGATACAAAAATATTAAAAAAAAAATACAAAAGAAATCTAAAAAAAAAAAAAATTATTTTTTTTTTTTATTAATAATTCGTGGAACTTAGATTTTTTTATTTTTTATTAATATTTTTTAGAATTTATTTCAAACAGTATTTATACATTCGTTAGTGTGTATGTAGTTTGTATAAAACATTTATATATATGCATATATGTATATTCCTTATTTTCAGCAATAAATACACTTTAGTAATTCAAGCAAAAGCATATACCATACATACAAACTTAGCTTAACATTGTATTTAGAAATATTTAAAAATAAAAATAAATTATGATTAATGTGTAACCAAAATACAGAGAACTTTTCAATTCAATAATTCAAAGGGTCACGCTACCACAGGAAGTTTTTAAAAATAACTAAAAAATTAAAGTGTAACAGGATTATTGATATTAAATTCAACAGTTAATTATAATTTAATTTGTGTACAATATCTTACATATGCACACACATGCCTACATATACATACATACATATGCCGGTCGATTTTTTTCTATGTTTCTAAAACTGTTTCCGACCCAGCGATTTTTAAGGCGAAGGGTAAAAAATCGGAATAATCGGTTATATGGGAGATGCCCGATATGACCGATTTCGGCATATGATCAATAGAATATCAAAATGCACCCACGTATCAAATTTCATTCGGATAACTCAAAAACTGACGAACAAATTTTTAGAGTCCATAAAAAACTTTTCTTTAAAAATCGCTGGCTCGAAAACTTACTCAAAACCGGTTTTAGACCTATATTCTCTTAGGCAAAGTTGTTCAGAATGATCCTTAGAACATTTCCTGCATACGCGACTTTTCCGCTTTTTGACTCCCTGTAAATTATCCCGCTCTAATGTCTAGGGTTTATAGCTATTGCATAATATTCAAAATTCTATCTACAAACCACGTGATGTTGATAATCTTAAGATGTAAATTTAAATATAAGTTACTAAACACCATATTATTTCGATACATAACGGTATATGTATGTATGTCTAAGAGACGCTGACGACGCCTCCAAATGGGATATTTGATAGCAGCAAAGCGTTCAACGATTGGGCAATGGCTGCCGAGGGGAGATCGCTATTGGGAAGGAAAATTTCGAGGTATGCATGGGTTGTTTTTGTTATTGTAGCATTCCCCAAATAATTTTGAAGACCAATGCTGACTTTTCGCCGGATGAAAATATGGATCTATTCCGTTTACTCAGTCGCCATTGTCCTGGTAGTAGTACAGCAGCACTTTTGCCACCATTTTGAATGAATTCGCCACATGCCATTTGATAACAGAAAAACGCACGACGTTTTGACAAGATCTGCCGAGGGCAGGAGATTGCTATTAGAAAAAAATTTCTTTCGAGGCATGCATCATATCCAAGTTGTTTTGTTGTTGTAAAATCCGGAAACATGCCGCAAATAATTTTGAAGAATACTGCTGACGGATAAAAAGCTGTATCCACTTCGCTTACATAGACCCAGTTGTCGTGGAAACGTAACATGGTAGGAAAACGTATCGTAGAAAAGTTGTTTTTGTTGTTGTAGTGGCAGAAAACATTCCTGAAATAATTTCGAGGAATGCTGCTGATTTTACTGACCTTGGTTGGATAAAAATTCGGGTCCGCCTCGGTTCATAAACGCGACTGGCCGGTCATCAGCCATCGGTACCCAACGATCATAGTAGCAAAATCTTCCTTAGCAGTACAACGCGACGCTAAACACGACAACACAGCGTTTGTCAGCATATTCTTTTATACTTTTTTTCACTTTCCATATAAGTTGGGTATGACTTCGGGACTTATGAGAATATTTTTTCGTGCTTAGTAGAAAAAAGATTTGCCATCAATGCAGAAGACGCGTAGAAACCCGTTTTCATAACCAGCAGCCACCAAGTGTTTGCCGCGATTATTGAAATTGCAGTGTATGGTATTTATGCGCGTGCAAGGCGTCAAACTTACAGGCACACGACGTTGCTCGCTCAGATATTGCGCTTTGAGGCTTTTATCAATCTAAAGTAAACAAAAAACAAAAACAAAAAAATATTATAACATGCTATACTGTAACCCATGTATAACTAAAATACGCACCCTTGTTACAGGACCGAATACTAGGCCATATTTCTCATTGCAATTCTCCTCGTTGAAACTCCAATCCGCTGTTGCCGACTTGGCATCGAATTTCGGTATATCCGTGCCGTTCAAGCATTTCATATCCATTATGCCCACTGCTTGAGAACTACGCAACGAATCGCGCAGTATTTCTTTCAAGTGCATCTCGCGCAAATTCAAGAACACCACATCACCGTTGTCGGTCGCATTGGCGAGCATATTCTGTAAGGGGTTGTAATGGGTTTTATTGACGCCAGCGCTCATTCTGTCGATTGTCTCATTTTTGAAGACAATATTCGACGGATTTACAGCAAATACGCAGCGACCATCTGTGTAAAAGATATTATATATAAAAAAAAATATTTTTTTTAATTTATAATTTTTATAATCTAATACTGTAAATTTATTTCCATTAATATATACTCACTGTAGGGCAATGAATCGCCCATTGCAATGGCTAGCGATTGCCAGATCGGCGACCATTCCAAGTCGGTGGCCTCATTTTTGGTGATTTCCTCCTTCAAAATGAATGGACGAGTGAAGTGATAGAGATCATATAATACCAACAAACGTCGGCCAACAATAACGGCAATCACACGCACGCCTGAGCTGTCATAATGCAACGCCATGGCTGTAAGAGTTGTTGTTATGTTAAGTGCTTCGCAAATTATTTGATATGAGCATAAATTACCTCGCACATTCTTCTCGCGCGTGTAGAAGAAATTGAGTGGCACATAGTGCGGCAGGCCATCGATAATGAGACGATTTAGATTTCTATCACTGCTCACATCCCAATAGGCGACACAACCGTTTGCGTAGCCCGCAAATATATGCATATGCTCAGCAAACTAAAAAAAGGGAGAAAAATGCATAAATAGACCAGGGCCGATAGTATTTGAAAACATATATAGTAGTAGTAGTATTAGTAGAGTGAAATCGATCGGAAACGAAAGATAAAATGACAAACCTTTTTCACATAACCTCAAAATTTATAAAGAAAAATTCAAATAACCCAGTTTTTGGGCTTTTTTTAAAGTCAGGTGGCTTTATGTTCTCTGAAATTTCTACTTTCTGATGGTATAAAAAGTATATACATTGCTGTCTGCGGTTGGGGAATGGAATGGAAGGGGCGTGGTGGAATTTTCGAAGGTTAAAAACGGTTGAAATCGATTTCTGGCAAAACTAAGAGTACTAGAGAAAAAAGTTGTTGGGCAATGTTGCAAGTAATATAACTTTTGTACACAGACTTTTTTCACATAACCTCAAAATTTATGCAAAAAATTCAAACAAGCCAATTTTTGGGCTTTTTACTTTTTTTTTAAGTCAGTTCGTTTATGTGCTCTGAAATTTCTACTTTCTGATGCTATAAAAAATATGTACATACATATATACATTGCTATCTTAGGCGGGGGAATGAAAGGGAAGGGGCGTGGTGGAACTTTTAAGAGTTAAAAACGGTTCAAATCGATTTCCGGCACAACTGAGTCCAGAGTATAGAAAAAAGTTGTAGGACAACGTAGTAGGCAATGAATATATAACCTTTGTATACAAACTTTTTTCACATAACCTCAAGATTTATGTGAAAAATTCAAATAACCCAGTTTTGGGATTTTTATTTCTTTTAAGTCAGTAGAAGAGAACATAATCTGATATATCTACTTCCTGATGGTATAAAAAATGTGCCATGGTAAATTTTCTCGGAAAAATATAGAAAAATTAAATTAAAAAAAATAAAAATTAAAAATAAAAGATAAAAATAAAAGATAAATATAAAAAATAATAGAAAAATTAAATAAAAAAAAATTAAATTAAAAAAAAAAAACAAGAAATAAAAAAGAATAAAAAGCCAGTTTTAGAACGCTTTTCAGCTAATTGTGCATTGCATTGCAATTTACTCACCTCGGACCAACACAGCGCCGTGCATTGTGTGTCCACAAATGGATGTTGGCTCAAGTCTTTTTTGGAAAGATCTAATGCCAGCAGCCAAACTGGCTCCAATTGCAGCGTGGTAAAATTTTCTGTATGCTGCTCAGTCGTTGCTTCACTCAACTCGACCACGTTTTCAACACACAAAGGCAATGCGTAAACCTTAATGGTATTTTTTGCTGTGCCAACCGCTACCACACCCAGACGATTGACATGCGCATCATAACCACCGCTCGGTAAAAATGCCAAACAATGCACAGGCGCATCGGGTATACTGATGGCATATTGTAGTTGCATGTCACATGACTTCGACGTGTCAGCTGCTGTGACTTTGTACAGCCAAAGTAAGGTGTTGCCTATTTTCGGACCCTTGAAACGTGTATATGCGCGTCGTGTGCTAATGAGCAGATATTGCTCTTTTATGTCCTTGGGTAATGGCACCCAGGTCGCAGTTTTTATAGCTTCGCCCAGAAAAGTGAATTGTTCATCTGAAATGTGTCAAATGATTAAAGTAAATAAGAAAAGAAATGCTCTACTACTTACTCTTCACCGACATGATTTCTAGACGTTGTAATTGCGACCAGTTTATATCTTTCGCTGCCTTGCCAAAGCTTACTTGTTTTGACGATTTACAAAGCTTTAGATCGGTATTGTAATTGTACTTCATGGACGTTTCCATATCCGGCATATATTTCTCATAATCGCTGCGTGCGCAAATCGTGTACTTAACTTTTGCGTCGTTAAATAACGGTGCCGAACTATAATTTTGCGCAGTACTGGAAATAATATATAATGAATAATATATAGATTTATCCTGAGCGAATTTGGTTATTATAGCTTTAATGGTTTGGAAGACGGACGGACGAACAGACGACCAGATGGACAGACGGACAAACATCCGGATGGACGGACCGACAGATGAACGGAAGGACGGGAGGATGGGTGGAAGGACGGACGGATGAACGAACGGATGGAAAGAAGGACCGACGGACGGAAGGACAGACGGATGGACGGACGGATGGATGGACGAAAAGACGGACAGACCATCATACAAGTCACTTGAAGTCGTCAACCTGATCATTGATATATCATATACAGAGGCGAATCCCCGGAGGGATAAAAGTTATACATTATTTCCATCAAAAGTGACACTTTGCGCAGAAAAGGACTTTGTGTTGAAAGTACAAAATTATATAGTTCCCTCCCAAAATTCTACTCTGGATCCGCCCCTGATCGTATACTTATATAACCTTATATCTAACTGGATTAATTTAAGTTGCATGAATATAAAAACAAGTATATAAGCACTTACAATTCTTTCCACAAGAGACGAGCAGTGCCATTATAATCCGATTCCCGCGGTGGATGCACTAAATAGTTATAAAAAAAAGAATAGTATATACACTTTATTTCAAGCTCAAATGAAGCACACTTACGTCTGTCCGCACTTATAGAGTTTGACAATGCAGTTGCCGACTTCTTCTTGCCAGTCTGTTTCTTCCGCACGTTTTTTCGCCCAGCCGCCACATCGGCGGAACTATCACTCGCATTATCATTAGCATTATTCTCTTCATTCGAATCCACACCTGAGGAGACATCCTCATCATCGCCGCTTGATTCATCATCGGTTTTAATGCCGCAATCCGAAACATCACCTTCGAAGTCCTGATCGACTTCTGCACTCTTGTGCTGTTGTAAAATATGTTTTATCACAGATTTGACAGCACGATAGGACTTCGTCGTTTTCGAGCAAAGTTTGCAGTTATAAACACCTTTAGCAACGGTTTCCTTTAAGTCACAGCTGGCAAAATGTTCTTTTACGGCGTTTAAATCCTTGGCTGTGAATTTACAACCCTGTGCTGGACATGCAGCTGACCCCGTCGTTTCTATATCTTTCGCGCACTTTTCCAACATTTTCTCAGGTCCAACGAACTCAACGTGCTGTAAATCGAAAATTTTTGCAAAGTTTAGAAAATACCACATACGGAATATATGCTACGGGGACTACTCACGTTTTTGGCATCTTTGGTGCAAAGTATTCCAGTACTCTGCGAGTCTTTGAGAGCTTTCAGCATCTTTTCCGCCCTTTAAGGATTACACGACAAATGAGGTAATAAGAAAATGAATCGGATGACTAATTAAGATTATAAATCTTTAAATCAACAAAAAATAAAACTTACTTTTGCACTGAAGCTCGTTTCAAACGTCCCACATTGTTGAAGACGGCTTCCTTGTTCTCAGCTACCGCTTCTTTAGCCTCTGTTGCCGTCTCGTTAAGCTCTTCGTCCTCGGCACGTTTGCTACACGTACGCATATGGCTTACAACGCTAAATTTAGAGTATTCTTTTTTACAGTAATCACAGGGTGTGCGCGTGTCCGTCGCACCACAGGTTTCAATATGTAGCAGGGTGCCCAAAGCTGAGCGATAGGTGCGTTGACACATGCGACAGGTGAGCGGATATTTGCTAACGTTTACTTTCAGAAAAGCGATCATGACCTTCAGCACTTCATTGCGGAAGGTGACATTCTGCAAAATTTGTCTTATGTTAAAAAAATATAATACATTAAGGCTTTATTTTGTACTCACAATTGGCGTCGTTTCGCCCACTATCCAACCAACACCGTAATGTGTCGCTAAATGTTCCACCCAGTTATCGCGTGGCAGTTTTTGCAAGCATAGTCCACATTGTATCGAAGTTTTTTTCGAAGTTTTCGCTACAGGCTGTGCGGTGAGCACTTCGTCTGTATCGAGCTGCGCGCGATTCGTTATCAATAAGAGACGTCCATTGAAATTGCCGCGTGTTTGAAGATCTCCAGCTTTTACGCCTCTACCTTGCTGTTTTTCGTTTGAGTCCACTGGGGTGTCCGGTGTGGCCAAGAGCGCTTTCGGCTTCCTTCCACGCTTTTTTGGTATTTTTACAGGCGTCTCAAGGTCAGTTGTTGCTTGGCTCGCATTTGCAGTTTCCATTATATTTAAGCTCGAATTTGGTAGCGTCTCGTTTAAGTCAAGTGTAATATCAAGTGTTTTCTGCGCTTCCGCCACACCATTACAAGGCACAGCTTCGCTTTCATTCGGAAGCGTTGACTTTGGTTTTCGGCCACGCGTTTTTCGCACCACTGGCGTACTTTCTTCCACGTTCACTGTTTCCTGCTTAGTTTCCTCAACAGTTTCCGCAGGCAACTTGCGCTTTCTGCCGCGTTTCGTGCTGCTGCCTTCCGTTGCTGTTGGTATAACTGGTGTTGACGTTGCAAACTCTGGTGGTGGCTTTTGTAGAGTTGCTGTTCTTTCGGAATCCAACGAAGCACGTGTAGTCGTGTTGACCTTATCGACTTCGTTTGAGTCCTCATTTGCTGTAGTGTCTTTCATGGTTGCCTCTGGTTCCGCGACCTGCACTTGTGGCTTTTTAGTAGGCTCCACAATACTAGTGTCGTTTTCAGTAGAATTCGTTGCTGTTTTATTTTCGAATTTTTCTGCTAAGCGCGCTTTTTTACTTGGTGCTTCTAAATCTTTAGAAGTAGTACTCTCAGCAGCGGTAACAACATCACTTGCTTGCTCTGGGATATCTATGCTATCTACTGAGCTTCTTTTACGTTTCTTGTTCTCTGAAGGCACTGCCTCTGTTGTATCGTTATTTGTGACTACTACATCTTTTATCGCGCCTTCCAGCTCTTTTTCACCTTCCACGACTTTCCTATCATCGTTATTACTTTTACGAATTTTAATTTTGTTCATATTTTTGTGTGAGTCTTTGGATTTGTCTAATGTTTGAAAACTAGTATCGTCGTTTTCGTCCTCCTCATCATCCGCCGGCGATATATCATCAGTTATATTTATATCTTCATCCGATTCCTGCAAAACTCCCCAACGCTTCTTTAAGGGCACACTTCGGCGATTCGTTGGCTTACGCCTCGTTACCAGATTTGACTTTTTCGTCGTAGTCTTGGCAGTAGTCGTTGAGCTCTTTACGGCGCTATCGCTTAGCGCAATGTGTGGGATTTTTACGGCGCTATCGCTTAGCGCAACGTGTGGGCTTTCACGCTCCGCAGTGCTGTGGTCTATTTCGCGTGTTTTTGTCTTTTCAGCACTAGTGGTTATTGTGAGTATATGTTGCAGATTACTCTCAATATTCTGAGTACTTGGCGAATTATGATTGAATCCGAGAAAATCACTTTTTATATAACCAGGTTTATGAATATCTTCAGTAGTGGGAGTTTCTGCTTTCGGAACCTTTTCATCGGCATTTTGTTCCAGTAGCTTTTCTTCGGTTATCACATGTAAAATATCACAGGTTTTTGCAGTTTCCTGAACCTCTGCTATCGCAGCTATTACAGAATTTGCTGAGACTTCAGAATTAGCTGTATTTGACTGCTGCTTATTTTCGTCCGTAAGCTCTAATTTGCCAACACGATCAGTCTTTTGAGCATTGCTATGCTGTAGCTCCGCTTGATTGGGATTTTCTTCTAAATTATCAGCTGCACGCACCACTTCAGAGTTTTCTGCGATTGTTTTAACTTCGCCAGCTTTTTCAGCCTCGCTCGTATTGGACTCTTTATTAAACATAGTCAAAAGATTATGTATTCCTTTTATAGGCTGTTGATCGGCACAGGCTGCTATTTTTGTCTTCTTAAACGGATTTTTCGCTGGAGTTGTTTTAGCTTTCTCTGTTGCTGACTTTACAACACTGAGTAGAAGGTTCTCAGTAGAAGAAGATTGCGCAATTGGCACATCGCATAATGAAGGGGATTTGTTATCAGAACTTGCGCATTTTCGCTTAGGTATTTTAGGTGGATGCAATAGTTCGGATATTAGAGCAGTTTTACGCTTTAATTCGCCTGATTTTAATGGCGATTCATTGGTAGTTGATATATCTGGTACAGAGAGGTCTGACACGGCAACTTCACTAGTTGCACGCTCACTTTCCGTTTTATATATATCAGGCACAGAGAGGTCTGACACGGCAACTTCACTAGTTAAAAACTCACTTCCCGTTGTAGATAACCCATTAGCACACTTGGCATCCAGTGTATGTTCAGCAACCAACGCATGTTCGGCACCTACACCTTCGTTTACATCAACCTCTGCAGCCGAATTTTGCGATAATGACATTGATTTCTTGATTACAGAGTTCAATTCATTTGTTTGTGCAACCGTTGCATTTATCCGAACTTTTTCTTCTTTTTTCTCTCGGTTGAACTCAGATGTGTCTGCGATCTCTTCAAACGCAGTTTCTTTATCATTTTGTTCCGGATCTTCATTCATCTTTTCCACTTCTTCTGTAGATATAGCAGCGATATCTTCTACCGCAGTTTCTTTTATTTGTTGGTCCTTATTAAACTTATCTAATCCTTCAATAGCTTCTCCGTCTAGCTGAGATGTGATAGCGATCTCTTCTAATGCAGGTTTTCCGTCCAGCTGAGATGTGTCTGCGATCTCTTCCAATGCAGTTTCTTTGTCATTTAGTTTTTGATCTTCATTCATATTCTCTACTTTTTCATCAATCTCCCTGTCTACCTTAGATGAGTCAGCCATCTCTTCCAATACAGTTTCTTTGTCATTTAGTTTTTGATCTTCATTCATCTTCCCTACTTGAACAGTCGGACTGTTTAACTTAGATGTCACAGGCATCTCCTCTACAGTAGTTATTTTCTCATTGAGGTCTTTATCTGAAGACGCTTCGTTGCTATTTTCAGATACAGACTTTGTTTCCTGTAGCTTTACGGGTGCACCTGCTGTTGTTTTCTTACGTTGAACCAAGTTGATCTTGCCTTTCTTGAAACGTGGTAATCGTTTTGGCACAGCTTTCGTCTTTTCTCCAGCAACTGACGTCACATTTTCATTGGGCTCAGCAAGCTTTTCATTCTGAAGGTGACTGGTAGGATCCGTAGGCAATGTGGAGCTTTCCGTTGGCTTGACTGACTTGGGTTCGGCTTCCGTTTTAGTGTTTGTGATTCCACTTCCAGCTTTAGCTGTTCGACTTAACTCTGGCTCAGTTGCAGTCAACTCTTTCGGTTTATGAGGACTAAGCACTTCATCTATGTTTCCTCTCCCAGCTGCTAGACTAACGCTTGCTTTAGCTTCGACCACTGACACGGTTTCGGTATTTTTATCACCTACGTTGATAACATGCGGTATTGTTGCTGTTTCTTGACTAGTCTCTTCTGCGTTAGCAGTAGACGGTTCCACCGATATTTCGCTTTGATCAGATTTGTCTGCGTCAGGCAAAACTTTTTCCACGGTAGTGCGGCTTTGTGACAACGCTTCAACCTCTAAGGGTAACATTTGAATTTGTTTGGTAACCGGTACTTCATCCCCCACATTTTTATTGATTTTTCCAATAGTCTCCGGCATATCTTCCATAGTTTTCACAATCACCTCACCTGTGCGATTTTCTTCAAAGTTGTCTATGGCGCCAATTTCAAGATTCTTAACTATAATTGGACCTACTGTCGATTCAGTTAAACTATCAGTTGCTACAATGTCGAGGTTATTTATATTTTCCATATGATTGACTTGTGTTTCCACTTCAATAGAGTCAAGGTGTTCGGTGCTCTTCGTGAGTTTAAATACCTCTTGTGCACCATTATTTGTCTGTTCATTATTGGCGTCCAATTTGCTTGAGGCAGCAACAGCCTTCAGTATATTCTCCTCACTGATAGTTATGATTTTACCGATTTGCACGTCATCGGCAGCCATTTCGGGTTCAAATAACTCAGGCAATGTTTCGGCATTTGGCACATTGCAGGCGTCAAATATATCTTGCTCAATTATTTCACTCTTTACGCTCTCTGTTCGATCCCGGTATGGAATGCGGAGTGGTGAGAAATTCATTGCGAAGGAAGCATTCAAATTGAGCTCTTCTGGCGAGAGTTCCAGTTGCATATCCTCCGTTATAGGGTTTTCAGCCGCCAACGAAGCAATGAAGTCAACGGCAGATAACGACGCATCCGATTCATCATCGCCACTATCCACCACACAAACAGCAGATTTGTTGTGTGCATTTTGAGCCGAGTCGGTTAATTTCGGTGGATTAGGCGGCAAAGGGTTTTTGAATTGTGAGTCGACCACAGTTTTAGGTGCTTGGTAGATAATAGGTGCGGCAGTGGTTGTGAGACCTGTGGAAACCACTGCAGTTGTAGGTTGAAAATCATTTTGGGTAGGAGTTTCAGGTATCTTATTAGTATGTGTTGCAGTGTTTGTGTAAATTTCTGTTAACTTGGACACTGGAATGTTTGGTGTTGCACTTATCGGCGTTTCGTTCGCTTTTTCTATTGAAGCTGTGTTTTTGTTAAGAGGTGAGAAGTCTACGCTTGCTGTATTCGCTGCTGGTTGTGTCAACGTCGGACTTGTTTGGGTAACACAGGTCTCATTTCGTCGCAATACGCCGGTGTTTTCGCTTGCCTTCGCCACATTTTCAGCTTTACGCACGACAAGAAAGTGTTTCGATGAATTTGCGTTTTTAAGCTGTATCGCCTTGACAAGCTCAGCTATCTTATCCGAAGACAACTTCAGTTTATCCATCGATACAATCGTACGATTATTGAATTTAGCGCCCGTCTGTGGTAACACATTCTTTACGGCTGACGACGTGATGGGCGCAATTTTCGTTTGCGAAATTTGTGCCGTTTCCGGCGCATGCGTATCCATTGTTACGCCTGGCGTTGACTCTAATTTCGGTGTACCAAAGCCTAATGCCGTCAGATCAATCTTTTCATCCTGTGATAAAACTTTGTTCTCCAACACAATCAGACTTTTGGGAGTTTGTGCTATGGGGATTGTAACAGCCGGTGTTACGAAATATGTATTTTTCAAGAAATTATCGCTGGTTTTTTCTGTATCATCACCCTGTGTCTGACCCATTTGACCGACTTTAATCAAAGTGGTAGGAAAGGGTGTTTTGAATGTGGAGATTGTGGGTAAAGGCAAATCTTGCGAGTGTGTAACTACCGGGAATGGTTGTTTCAGTGGCGAATATAGCGGAAAGTTGTTGAACTGTGATTGCGCATTGCTTTGGTTGTCAAGCGGGGTACCGGTAGAAGCCTTAACGTTCAACGCTTCTGTTGGCTGCTTTACTGGATCTTTATAGACTGCGCTTATCGGATGCTCAACGTTGGTTGCAACTATATTTTTGTCTGTTAATAACGGCGTAACAGTCGGTTCCATGTTTGGTTCCAGAAATGGTTTTGTGACATTATCTCTCTTGGCCACATTGTTATGTTTGCTTTGTACCGGCAGTTTCTTGCAATGTATGGTGGCTTTAGGTATTTCCATTATATTAGCTGGCTTGTCTGGGGACTGTACGGGGTGCTTGCGCATTGTTACATTACCAATGCGCGCCACCAAACGTGCAACATCGACTGCGCGTGTACCAGCAGCTTCCTCCTTTGCGGGCGACTCTTTGCGTGCATTGAGACTGTAGTTTCTTATGTGTACTGGACTATGGACTGTGCTGACCTTTTCTGCTTTAAGCTCATTGGCGTTTAGAGCCGATACAGTTGAGTTTCTTGCAGTAGCGGCTTCTGCACTAAAGTCGAGTACACGTGCTATATCTTGCGGAGTTTTAGCTGGTGATGGTTTTTTCGTTTGCTGGCCTTTGGGTATGTTCATGAACTCTTCCATTTCGGTTTTCGGCTCAATCCAGGGCATTTCAGTTGTTGGTGTGGTGTGTAGTGACGTCGATATACTTGCAACTTGTGGGGATTGCGGAGATTGCGGGACCTGTACAGCTGCCAATTGCTGTCGTTTCAAAATCTTACATTGCAATATGTATTTCACATTTTCTAAGCGGTGCTCGGGCACTATGCGTACCGTATGCGGTTCTTCGCCGGGTCGCGTTATGGTTATCTTCGGTGTAACAAAAACTTTGCCGCCAACGGAAGGCGATTTGGTAGCTGTAAAATATTTTTTAGACTTATTTAAAGTATATGCATAAATAAAAAAATAAATTCTAATTTTTCACAGTTTCACTAAATTTAATTATTTTTTTATTATTAAACGCTGAATAACACGCAGAAGGAAATGTCGGATACGCTATAAAATGAATATACATAATTTATCAGCCAGAAGAGCTGAGTCGATTTAGTAGTAGTTGTTGTTGTTGTAGCGGCAGAATTTTCAATTGTCAATCTTTGGCCGCCTAAAATCTCAGGTCCGTTCCGGTTACGGAGGCCCGGCTGTTGTGGGAACGGAGAGTCGATTTAGTAATGTCCGGCCGTTCGTATGTTTGCTTATACGCGAACTAGTCCCAAAGTTTTTGAGATATACATATGTAGGTGTGGAATTTTGTGCACATTTTTCTTTCCTGAAGAAGCTGCATTCGTCGGAAACGCCGATATCGGACCACTATAGCATATAGCTGTCATACAAACTGAACGATCAAAACCCAGTCTTTGTATTTGATATTAGGCATGGAATATTATCCAAGACAAGAGTACAATCCCCAACGAAATTGGACGGACGAGTACAACATATAGCTGCCATACAATTTAACCAATTAAAAAGAATTCTCGTATGAAACCTTTTTTTATTATGAAGGGTATTCCAGCTTCGGTAAACCCGAAGGTAATGGTTGTTATTGCTTCTTACTGATTTTAACGCCATTTTTTGTAAATATAATATAATTTGGAAAATAAAAGGATGTGTGTAATATTAGGATATATGTATGTATGTATTCACAAATTTTTGTCTCGCGCTAATCAATTTCGTATTTTCTGATATCTTAGCTAGTAAAAATATTATAGAAAATATAAACCTTATCTTCAAGATTTATCCCATAAACAGGATTCGAACTGTGACCCTTAATACAACCGCTGTTTTCACCCCCGCATTTGTTACCTAAGCCAGCAAAGCATGCCAGAGTTTCGGACCAAATGCTCCATATCTAGCAATTATTTTGAAAGTGAGTTAAGAAAAAAAAATTACATCTTTATTTGCTCTTTTTAAACATAACTGATATCAAAATCATGCACCCACTATGGCAACATGATTCTACCAATAAAAACGTCTGTGCACCTATTTTTTTAAGTTTATTCAAAAATCATTAATTTTTAATGACTATTTATTACACAGGAATTGAAAAGTTGATGTTTTCATTGTTGTAACAACCCAAAAACTTGAATCAAGTCTTTTTCGGAGATACTGCTGTGTTGGCAGTAATTGCACGGTTGAAGACCAGACAGTTTTCGAAAGTTAAATTTAAGAGTTAGCAAGCCACTATACATGCATAAAGCATGCAACGTGTAATAAATAATATTTTCGAACAACATCTAACTAAGGCAACCAATAGAGTTTATAAATAAAACTTTTTTCTAAAAATATAACAATAACAATGAAGCGTCACCGGCACATCTGTTCAGACAGTAAGCAAACGCACTTTGCACTTTCTTGCACGACTTTTGGTTTTAAAATCTATATGATGACATACTAAAAAAAACGAATTAAAAATTTGTGTGTAACTACGTTAAACGTTAAAGCTCAAGTGTAACCACGCCTCGAACTCGCGACCTACAATTTTACGAACAACAACACTAACTACTCAGCCACGCGTGCATGAAATAAATTAGGGCTAAATGTTTTTGACATTATAGATTTTAAATTAAAATCTTGCAGATATAATATTTAAGGACTCGAAAATTTCCTGTGAAACATAATTTAATAGTATTATATCGTGAAGAAATCGCTTACCTGGGTGAGCCGAAATTGTTGTGTTAACCGGCGTCGCATTTATTTTTGAGGCAGCAGTTTTTTCCGTTGCAGCTGGCACCAAAAGACATTTTTTCAATGAATCCAGTGGTTTTATTGGAGAAGAGATTTGTTGTGTTGCATTAGTTGTATTTGGCGTAGAATTGCTTGTTGCAGTACACGTTGTGGTTACTGTTGCTGGAACAACAGCATGTGATGTTGCCTTAAATGACGAAATTGCAGTTTGCGTTGGTTTATTAGCTGCTTTAGACGCATCATTTACTGGTAACTTATGAGTATCCCAATCTTGAACACGTCTGCGTTGTTCCTTAGCCATTGCCTTTAGCTTATGCCTGCCGATTGCTTCGGCTAATTTGCGGTCTAAGCCAGCTTGTTGCAATTTCTTCGGATCAATTACCATAATTTTGCGTATGACACGTTTGTTACTGTCAGGTTTTTGGCTTTGGTTAGAGACTGTTGAATCTATTGCGGAAGTAGGATCATGAGTAAGATGTGTCTGGGTCAAATTCTTAACCGTAGTAGCATTTTGAGATTTGCTTTCGCACACGGGATTTACTGTGCACTCCTCATCAGTAGTTGTTGACAAGACGGATATTTGAGCTTTTTTGGTACTAACAGATTCAGCGGTACTATCAGTAGCAGCACTCTGCTTCGAATTTGTTGCTGTTCGGTTATTCATAGTAATCACATTGCTCACTGGAAGAGCTACATTGGTTGCTACATTATTATTTAGCGCTTCACTATCACTCATATTTAACTATTAAACTTTTTTCAAATTTTATTTTTTCATTATACATATATATTACATCAGCTTAATGCCTCTAACAATTACGCGTTTTTGAGCGTAGAATTTCTTCACTTGCAGTAATATTTCATGTAGGTTTCGAGGAAAACACGAGAATATGCACATTCATAGATTAATAAAATGCACGTGCTTCTAAATCGAGCGAATTTAACACATCAAGAATTTAGAACCGTTTTGCAATTTTGTATTATATTCAGCAGGCTCTAATATATTCTAAGATCATTAATTAAATTTTAAAGCCTTTATCGCGCACCTCGTTGTCTACTGTCGAAAGAAAAATTCTCGCAAATGTCACAAACTACGGCGAAATTATTTAGGCATGGGCAATAACACAGGGTGTACATAAAAAATTTATTTACGCAATGATAAAATTTTTATTTACACAAAAATTTATAAATAAATCTCAATAAATAAAGATTTAAAAAACTGCAATATAATGTATATTTTATCATCAATCTTTAGTTTGTATTATTTCATTGATTATAAATATTGAACTATTCAAATTTATACAATTCTACACAACTTAAATAAATCGATACGGCAATGCCGCTGAGCTGTCATAAGCAAAGGAACGAAACAATTAATGGCATTTTGAACACAAATTTTTGGTATATTGTCATCTGTCAAAGTACGCATAAACGAGACACATTGTATTAATGTTATTAATTTTTAATAAAATATTATAAAAGTTTGTTTTATTGGTGTACATCAGCTTAAAAAATGGATTTCCAAAATAGAGCTGGTGGAAAAACCGGCAGCGGTGGAGTTGCTTCTTGGTCAGAAACTAACCGTGACCGCAAAGAACGACGACGACAGCTTGGTAAGTTCTTCACATTGCTGTTGTTAACTACTCTCTACATCTTTATCTTTCTTATTTAGCTTTGGAAACAATTGATCTGAATAAGGATCCATATTTTATGAAAAATCATTTGGGATCATATGAATGTAAACTTTGTCTAACACTTCACAATAATGAGGGCAGTTATTTGGCTCATACGCAAGGAAAGAAACATCAAGAGAATTTGGCACGGCGTGCAGCAAAAGAAGCTAAGGAGGCGCCGTCCATGCTTGCACCGGAGAAACCACGAGTTGAACCAAAAAAATTTGTTAAGATTGGTCGTCCAGGTTACCGTGTGACCAAGCAACGTGATCCTACTAATGGTCAGCAATCGTTACTTTTCCAAATTGATTATCCTGAAATCACTGAAGGAATCATACCACGTCATCGATTCATGTCCGCCTATGAACAGAAAATAGAACCACCAGATCGTAAATGGCAATATTTGTTATTTGCTGCTGAGCCATATGAAACCATTGCTTTTAAGGTTCCATCGCGTGAAGTGGAAAAAACCGAGGGTAAATTTTGGACACATTGGAATCGCGATACAAAGCAATTTTTCCTCCAATTCTCCTTCAAATTCGAACCCAAAATTATACCACCTCCTCCACCGCAATTGCATCGTGGTCTTGGCCCTGCCGCTGGTTTCCCAATGCCGGGACCGCCGCGTCCTCATCATATGTTCAATGGCGTACCACCACCACCTCCAATGGGCGTATTACCTGTACCACCACCACCCATGTGAGACGAGGACACAACTCCCGTCAGTAGTGGAAACGGTTAACTGCTACGGAAGTTGTAAACCATTCATTTAAGTCACGCTTCGTTAAATTAAAATGTATAAAAGAAACGCCAGCATTTTCAATAAAAAAGAACAAAATACAATTTCAAAATTTTTTTTGTATTAATGTTTGCTGACCTGGTTAACGCAATAATGAATATATCGTAGATAGAGCTCGAGAAAATGTAAACAGAATATATGTATGTATGGATATGTACGTATACCATTCACAATCATTTGTTTAAGTACGCATGCGTCGTGAAGCTTTTGCAAATTAAGATCACAATTGTAAAATGTTAGCATAAACCTATCACAACATTAAGCTTTAAAATAAACGAAAATGATTTAACAAATAATATTTTTCTTTTCATTTAGAAATTAACGTTTTTCCAACAAATCCAAGGGAAATAAGTCAAGTTATTGTTATGCTCAACCAAGGTCCTATCTGGCAGCACAGTTTAGCAAATTTCACTTACTACTCGTTCTTCTTTGTATGTTTCGTTTCAGTATACGGCAGACATTTTCAAAGTACACACATAGAAAAGTGACCGTATGTAGACGAGGGAAAAGCTAAAAATTTTCCAATTAAGATTTCAGTAATCAGTGATAATTATAAAATTCAACAAATATAGTGTGAAATTAACATTTGCTGAAACGTTTAAATAAAAGCAAGGTTGGTAGAAGTTTTTAAGCCTCCGCGAGGTGGTTTTAAAGTGATACTATGAAAAATATATGTACATACTTTAACTTCTGCAAATTTAGATAAACGTAATGTGTGTGCGATTGATATTTTAAGTAAAATAAATTTGTTTTAGCATTTTTATCAATAAATATACTGCGTTTTTAAATAAAATGAGTTCGGTGGATGCGAGTGGTGGAACTGGTGGTGGTGGCGCACCTGGACCAGGAGGGAGCAGTGTAGGGGGTGGAGGAGGTGTTGGAAGTGGTGGGGGACCTGGAGGTGGAAATACAAATGGAACCCTAAGCTCCAATTTGGCTGGTATGGGCTCAACACAGGCAACAACAGGCGGTGAGTGTTTACAAGAAGTTTAACCATTTTATATTGTAGTGTAAAATAATGTCATAAATATACATATTTGACACAAATCTACACATGTTTGGTTATAATTTGCGCTCGTCGCTATGTGTATATATATATATATATATAAAACGTACTGTGATTGCCTTTAGTGCAGCTTTTATAGCATAATTTGTGTGTGCGTTTGCTATTTTCTATTTGCTTATATACTTGCTTTCTGTACCAAAACTCTATCCCACTGTTCCTCTCCATTCCAATTTGTGTTATCGTTGCAGTGTGTCGTGGCGTCAAAAATTCCATATTGTTTGGGTTGTCATTTAAAAATTATGGAATTTCATAATGGAGCATAACAAAATAACATATATGTATGCACCTATAAAGGTGTTATTATTGTTGATATAAACTAAAAAAAAGTAAAATCCAATAATTCTTTTAAATAAATTTCCAGTACGAAATTTAATTTTAATCATAATATTTATTTAAAAATTAGCTCACATGTTCTGCTTCACGAATTGATGAAATTGTATTCCCCGTGTACCCCCATACTATTTATCTCCTAATCTGGTGATATAAAATAATTATCGTAATTGAAATTTAATATATAGTATTTTGGAGGTATTCATTTTAATAATTTCATACATTGCGATATTTAAATTAAAATGTCTAAAACAGTGTTTCATGTCTGTAGTTTTGTTTTTTAAAAATACCACGCAAAATTCTACAACTTGTTATCTTTGTTTTGCTTGTATAATTCTTTCGCAGAAGCACAAAAAAACATAAAAACCCATTTCATACAACCTAACCTCATTCATCAAAATGAACAACATCAGCCACCAGTGCATTCAACAGTGTCCGCTATCCAATCACCAATGACATCAACTATTACGACTACAACAACTTCAATTGCTAGACACCAACAACAAACGCATAATATTTCTATACTACCCAATTCCTATATAACAACTTCAAGTTCAAATAATTTACAAAATCCGCCCATCCACTCGCCAGTACGCACTGCACACTTACCTACAAGTGATATTCATTCCCATTCACACAATCAAACCAACGCTTACAGTCAAAGCCATACTCATCAAAATCCCAGGCAGTTTATTAAAACAGCAAAAATCCATCCTTTTTCTTTTAATCCAGTTTCAGCAAAAATTTCACATAGCAATATGGTGAACACTGGCTCTCCCGGTGGTAGCAACTTACAAATTGGTAGTAACGTTGTGAGTGGCGTTAGCACTATAATGACCAGCAGTGTTTCAACAACTGGAGCTATTAAAATGACCACAGCTGGTGGTGCTATAGCGACATCCATTGGTGGTACGCCAATTGCCCTTAATGTAGCGCAATCATCTTCAGCTATTCGTACTATTGGCGCTGGTGGACAGTCGACACAGGTGCGTGTTGTTATGCCCACCAATATAATACCCATCAAACAATTCGAAGGTGCCACAGGTGTTGGTCGTACGCAGATAACAGCTATACCGGCGGGCGTTACGGGTGTTACTTCTCGCACAGTGTCTAATACATCTATAACTGTAACGAGGCCGGTCACACAAACAACATATCTGCCGCGTGCCGGTGTAACAGCCACACAAATGACAGCAGTGGGCTCGGCACAAAGGCTGGTTACACCAATACGTTCAGGACCGAGTTCCGGTTCAATGGGTGCTGGTGCAACAGTTACGGGGCTCACTGCAGCGGGTGGTTTTGTGCGTGGCACGGCCGCACCCGTCAATCGTAATACATCATCGCCAGCTACTTCAGTCATTTCACCGGCAACCAGCACGACTTGGATGCAAACTAATACCGGTGGACAAGTGCAACTCATTAGAACCATACCACAGCCGACACAAAAACGTATAATCACTGCACAGAGCATGAACACAACTAGTGGTGCATACAGCAACACTGGTATTAGCGGTGGACTCGGCACATCGGTTGGCGGCACAGTTCTTGCAACAACACCACCAACAGTTGTACAAACGACTGGAGGCGGCCAAACACAAACGCAGCAAGGTCAAGGTGGACAATGTAAGTCTAAAAATGCATTAATTATTTTTTTTTTTTTTACAAAATTTTAAATATTTTCCTTTAGCTACAATACAATCAGTGTCATCATCGGGAGTGGCACATAGTCAGCCACAGTCACAGCAACAGCAAACTTACGTGGCCACATTAGCTACTGTTTTACCACCACGTCAACATCAAGCCACATTAGTTTATTCGTCGAATGTAGCAGCTACGTCACAACCGCTTACACAGCAAACGCAACAGTTTAATCCGACTCTAGTAGCTGGCCAGCGACTTGCCGTTGCTACACAGCTCTCTGGCGCTGGTACTTCGGTGGCAGGAACAACATCACGACAAATACGCCCAATACCGATACCAAAATCTTTCTCCGCCGCCAAGTTGAACACGACCAGCATAAGTATACGTGCACCAAATATAACCTCGACAATTCAACCGGTCGGTAGTGGTGGTGTGGTTGGCAGCGCTATTAATTCTGTGGTGGGGTCAGGTAATACAACTGCTAACAATTCGCCACGCAATACGACTATGAGTGGCGTAAATACAGGTGTTGGCAACAACGTCATACCGTCATCGAATTTACCCACCACACGTATCATACAGCTGCAACAACAGCCCGGCAGTACTACACAGCCTATTATTGGCTCAACGGGTCGCATTTCGGGTAATGTGATGTTCCAGCCCATCATTGTCAATACATCGGGCACTGGGAAACTCGGTAAGTGTTTTGTAAAATATACGCAAATTTATTTGTAATTCGTTAATTCAATGAAGTTTAAGAAAACTGTTAACTGTCACAATTATTGATTTGTTTTATTGACATGTAACGCGAAGCCTTTTGTAAAGGAAATTTACGGAAATCTTATTTATATATCGTGTGACATGGCGGGTGTTAGAATATGATACTGGTATACATACATATAACGAATATTTCTTTTACAATCACATGAAAGTTAAAGTATAGACCTATGAAATTTAAAACAAGAAAAAGTTCGGGGGCACCGCAGCTATAATACCCTTTACAATTGAAACAGTTTATAGGCAGTTTGTATGGCAGTTATATGCCATAGTGGGCCGATCTGAATTTTGTATTTTTTTGAATTTTGTAAAGATATCTCCTCAGATAAAAAAAGTTTTCTATGCAAGGACTTGCTTTTTATGGGCGAGTTTGTATGATAGCTATAGGCTATAGTAGTCCGATATCGGCGATACCAACGGATGAGCAGTTTCTTGGTGAGAAAAGAGCGTACAGACAGAAGGCTATGTCTAAATGGACTCTGTTCGTCACAAACTTAAAATACGCTGTTCAGGGTATAATAAAATATTGACTTTTCATTATAGAATATACAAAAGTCTAACCGTAGCATTATGGCGATAAGACAGTTCTGTCAATATAATGAGGTGCGAACTACAAACGTTGACCGATGTGGGCACGATTTAGTATATGTTATACAGATAATTTCATTGAAGCAGCATTGAAAGTGTTATATTGTACGAGTATTTCCTATAAGTAGAGCTAATGTGATTTTTTCGCACTTTAGTCGCAACAAATTCCATTTATGTAAATATGTATGTATGTATATCATTAATTACAAAAATAAACAAGTGTTTCTTTTTCTGTAAGTTGAGCATAAATAGTAACAGAGCACTTTTAACATGCCATTTGTTATTAATGTTTTTCTAAATAGTATCTGGTCTACGACAACCGGTTTCGATGACCGCTAAACCCTCACTGACTATAACACCATTCGGTTTGGGTAAGTTACCCACTGCCGGCGGAGGCAATGCTACGCAAATAGGCGTCAACTTACCGTCACAGCAGAACGTAACAACGAGCATACAATCAACGTTAGGCGGTAATAATAGCGGCGGCGGTAGTGGCGGCAACGGTTCACCGGCTTTATCGTCAACTACGCCCACATCAAGTGGCGGTAGTGTTACAAATCTGTCTACAGCACAACTCGTGAATGTTTCACAAGCAGCAGCAGCAGCTAGCCAACTGTTAACCACACAGAATATAGTTTCATCAGGCGGCGGTGGAGGCACCACAGTTCTACCATTGGCCATAACGACACGCGGTAGCAATATACTAACCGGTACTATAACGCCACTAAAAAATGCTGGTGCCATAACAGTAGGAAAAGTGATGAGCGCTTCCAATGCAAGCAATTTGGATAACAACAGCGGCCAGCCAAGTGGCGGTAGCATAATTACAAGTAGTGCCGGACCACCAAGCGTGTACATACATCAAGCAAACACAGCTCAGCGCACGCATGGAGCAAGCGTCAGCGTAAGTGCCACAAATTTACATGCGGCGTCGTCCGCGTCAAGCAACAATACTACGGTGCTCACCGCAACCGGTGGTGGTGGTGGTAGTGGCGGTGGTGTACCCACCTCAGCTGGTGCCTTTTTGCCACCAGGCGGCACGATTTACTATGAATCTGTGCCGGCTAGTTCCGTACAAGTGTCCACTGGTGTGCTATCGCTCACCACTACCACGGCAACAAGCAGTACTTTGCCCATCACGCAAAATCAATTGGTGAATGCGGTGTCCGCCTCCAATTTGGCAATTTCATCATTGCCCTTCGCTGCCACTGCAGCTTCGCATGCTGGTAACTCAACTGCCACATTTACTGTAGTGCCATCCAGTGGTGGACGTTCCATCGGCCAACTACAAATACCGGTTTCGAGCGCGGCAGGCTCACAAATTCAGGCTGTGCCGCTGCGTTTCAGCGCACAATTGCCTACAGCACCGCAGGGCGTGGTGACCAATGCCAGTTCCTCCAATACAATATCAGCTGATGCGATATCCGTTTCGCAAGCAACGCAACAATTGTTGCAGCACGGTACTATTACCGGTAGCCAACAGCTTATTATACCAGCTTCAGCAGCCTCATCCGGTCACCACGTTGGCAACAGCTCAACAACTGCTACTCTAACTGGCGCACAGGGTCAGCATGTAGTCATACCGCTGCAAACGTCGATCAAAGTGACTGGTGGCGGTCCCGGCTCAACGGTAGTTTCCAATTTTCTACGAAAGCGTGATGCTGATGGCTCGCCTATACGTGCTGCAAAAAATCTGCAACCCACATTACTCGCCATGGGAAATAATAGTAGCAATGTTGGCACTGCCACCGTTTTATCAAATGTAACGGGCTCGCCAGCCGCCTCTTCGGTGGGCAGCGCTTTCAGCATCACGTCTGTGGCATCATCATCCGCAACGTCAATGGCCTCGGCACAAACGACCACATCGTCTACACTCACAACGGAAGCATTGGCGAAGAAGGATCGTGCGCAGGTAACACTCTCCGGTAACGCCATTAGCGGTCAGCGTGTGGCGCGTGGCGAGTCGCCGGCTTCATCGGATGGCTCGACAACGGTGTCGGCGAATTCATCACCGGGCGTAGAACAACAAATGCAAGATAGTAATATGATGATGATTAATCATATGCCACAAGCGCCCAACGATTCCACACATTTTAACCCTATCAATGAGGTAAGTCTGCGAAGTTTCATGCAATTTGCTTAAATTTGCCATAATTTTACGAAATTATTGGAAAAAATTCTTGCAGATGTACGCAAATCACCATGGCAATGTCAACGTACAACATAACGTGCTGATGAGCGGCATATCGGTCACACCGAGCAGCTCACGCACTTCCTCGCTGGATCATCATCCGCAATTGCATGCACCGGTGGCAACAAGTACTGCACGCCTCAATGGTGGACCCGTTGAATGTTCCACACGCAAGCGAAACAGACGTTCAACGTAAGCATATGAAGCACATAACATAACAAATACAAGTAATAATTATTTTCTCTCTCATTCTCTCGTTCATCGCACAGCAATGACAGTCAACTTTCGAGTCATAGTCAAAGTTCACTTACTCTCCCACCACCAACAGCAACTGGGGTTGCCGCCAGCAATATGAGTAATAGTAATAATAGCGGCAACAATAGTCACTATGAGTTGTCTGCGGCAACTGGCAACAGCGGCATGCTATTAGCGCCAGTACACGGCTCAATGGCGCCCGGCGCTGCTGGCAGTACGGTCACACATCAATATGACGGCAATAGCGCTAATGCCAACGCCAGCAATGCCAATGTTGTGCATAATAGCAACAGCAACCATAAAAATAACAATGTGCCGCCCACCACAGGCAATAAGGAGAATGCCAAGCCAACAGAGTTTACATTACGACGACCGCGCAACTTCTCGCTGCTGCATGTAAGTTGTTGTAAAATTTAGTGATTATAACAAAATATTTTAATGTTTTTCGTGCTTGCTTTGCAGACTTATAAGCAAAACTGGAAGACGGCCAACAATCATTTTCAGCGCTACTCAGATGTTAAACCGCGCGAAGAACGCCGGCCCACCGTTATTGATTTGGCCAATCAGACGAATGTTATGGGCAAACTGAATGGCTGGAAAATACACCATTTGAGCTCGCAAATGGAAGACTTGGTACGTGATTGTTTATAAATGGTGTCCCCCAAAATTAAATGAAAAATATATGTATATTTTATACCACCGTTATGAAATTATATGTATGTGACCTGGTCTACGAAAAGGGAGCTAAGTCAGTTTTTCGTTATCTCATTAATTGATCTCCTTTTTTTTGGCACCTAAGCCCCCTTTCCGTAGACCAGGTCACATATATTATTTTGTTTTTATAGTTTTTTTTTTACTTTTTTTTATTTTTAATTTTTATTATTTTTTATTTTTTTTATTTTTATTTTTTAATTATTTTTAATTTTTATTATTTTTTAATTTTTATTTTTTAATTTTTATTATTATTTTTTTTAATTTTTTTATGTTTTATTTTATTATTTTAATATTATTTATTATTTTTCTTCTTATTATTATTATTTTTCTTATTATTATTATTATTATTTTATTTACATACTTCTCACCTCTTTCAGTGTGAGAACGAATCGAACGGCCTTGATCAACTAAATAATATGTTGAAACAAATGGAAACGCATGAGAAAAATCCCGAAACCGAGCGAATCAATGAACTGCTGAAGGTAAACTCTCACACTTATTTTAATTTCAAATAGAAATGCGCTTAAATAAAATGTTTTTAATATATTTCATGAAACTTATTTCACTTCAACTCACTTTCCTCTACTTACAGGGCAACATACAGCGCAGTAAAATCATTGTAGACGGCATACATGAAGCACAAAGTCAGATGATGAAAATTTTCGAACACAAATCGCACATATCGGACATATTGCAACGTTGCGCCTCCAAGCGTAATTTTAAGAAGCGTGAAAAATTTTAAATATTTGAAGCGGCATTAGCATTTGTAAAAACAAAAAACTTAAGGTTTTTTAAACATAAGTTTTAGAAATCTTAGAAATCTTAGTTTATAATGCAATACAATAATCATTAAGTTATACATAAAGCAACTACTATACGATTTTTATTAATGTACATATACATACATACAAGTGCATTATTTAATTAATTTTTTAATGAAAGATTGCAAAGCAAGCGTTTGTACTAGGGAAGCGTATTGTACATAAATATGTATGTAAGATATTCTGTCTGTGTGTTTAAAATTTTGCAACCAACTTTCGTAAAAAAATATAAATTATGCTATTTTGCATTAATACCTAAAACTATATGTACTCAAAAACGTCATGTTCCGTTATACAATCTTAGAATTTGCACATAAAATCATTTAAGTTACTAGGTTTTTAATAAACAAACATTGTAAATTAGTCAATAAGCTTATCGCCTGTAATTAATTAATAATCCTTGTGGGCCTATGAAAGCAATCTGAAAATAAAAACTTGCAGCTAATTGTAAATAACAAATAATATTTATATACATATATACATATGTATATGTCATTTCAAAAACAAAAACGGGCCGCCATAAATTAAGTTGGAAAGTTTATAGAGTTAAATAAATGTTACCATTTTAAATAATTTAATTTTTGCTTTTACTTTGTAGAAATTTTCTATGTGAATTAGTAGTTTGTATCACAGCTATATGTTACAGTATGCCGATCTGAAAAATTTCTTTTAATATTATAGCGTTGCCTTAGAAAATAATTTGTGCTAAATTTCGTGAAGATATCTTGTCAAATTAAAAAGTTTTCCATACAAAAACTTGGTTTTGACAGATACATTTGTATGAGAGCTTAATGGTCCAGTGGTTCGATCGAAAAAAAATTCTTAGCATATTGTAGCACTGCCTCAGAAAATAATTTGTGCTAAATTTCGTGAAGATATCTCGTCAAATAAAAATGTTTTCCATACAAAGACTTGGTTTTGAACAATAGGTTTGTATGGCAGCTATATGCTATAAAGGTCCGATCTAAAAAAAAATCTTGAAATATTGTAGCGTTGCTTAAGAAAATAAGCTGCGTTAAATTTCGTGAAAATATCTCGTCAAATAAAAAAGTTTTCAATATAAGGACTTGGTTTTGAACAATCAGTTTGTATGGCAGCTTTATTGTGTAGCGGTCCCATCTGAAAAATTTCTTTAAATATTATAGGGTTGCCTTAGAAAATAATTTTTGCTAAATTTCGTGATGATATCTTGTCAAATTAAAAAGTTTTCCATACAAAAACTTGGTTTTGAAAAAACACTTTCCATGACAGCTATAGACTACAGTGGTCCGATCTAAAAAAATTCTTCAGATATTATAGCGTTAGCTTAGTAAATAAGCTGTGTAAAATTTCGTGAAGATATATTGTCAAATAAAAAGATCTTCCATACAAGGGCTTGGTTTTGAACTATCAGTTTGTATGGCAGCTACATATATCGTGTAGTGAGCCGATATCGGCGGTTTCAACAAATGAGCAACTTCTTGGGAAGAAAACGATGTATACAAAATTTCAGCTCGATATCTCAAACTCCGAGGGTAGCTTTCATATACATATACGGCCAGAATCGGCTCAACACGCTTATCATAACTATACGAGTATCATATATGTATATAAATAGGTACTTTAACATGTCTCCGACATTTCTTTTTGTATCTTGCAAATTTCGTTGCAAATTTATAACCAATTCAGGGTATAAAAATTCCCACCTAATGGTAATTTATTGCTCAAAATTAATTTTATTTCCCCCAGCCAGTGTTGCATTTGGATTTAAAACCAACTAACCACACTACACCACGTGGTGAGTACTTTTTTCATTCACATTTTGCCTGCCTCTAGCTTGCTTTCCGGTTACTAAATCTTTTCACTAAGCAGCTATTGGACGGCACGCATCCAGTTTCACCGACAAAATGCGTGAATGGCGACTAAAATTTAATTAATCAGTAAAAACCGTACTGTAGAATGCATGGAATACTCTAAATTGTTAAAATCCAATATTTAGCGTGAATTTACTTAAATTGCCGCAGCTTTAAAGGTAAGCAAAAGTGAACAATTATCGGTTTCTTAAGAGACAGAATTAGTGGCTGATAAATTAATTAAGACTGAGTGACCGTTTGCTGCGTTTAATGGCAATTGGTACTAATTAAAGATATTGAGAAAAAATTAAAAATATTGCAAAGCGTCAATTAGCATGCAGTTAAGGCTTGTTACTAGCGTCTCATTAGTTTTGCACTAACCTCACATTTTCTACATTTTTAGAGGGTTGTTCGGCAGTCATTAGGTAGCAGGCAGACAACAAAGCGTGTCGAGCTGTTAATGCAGCAAATATTTAGTTCTAGTTTGGTAGAATTTTAGTAGTAAAGGCTTATAATTATTAAAGGGAAACACAATAATTATGATGACAATTTCATACCCAAAACTGAGCTAAAATGCTGAATTTTTATACACATGCACTACCATCTGAAATACTATTAATTACCACAATTTGGATATTTGTGCATATTTTTTGTAGCATAAAGTAATAATTACTGATTTTATTTACAGCTGCTGAACAATGAAACATTTTAATACCTGCGCGGGCTGCTGAATGAAGGTAAAGTTACTTTTGTAACTAAATATATCTCATTTTGTATAAATATTTTTAGTTTTCAAACAGTGTTTCGTGTAACAAAACTGTAGTGATGACATTTTCATACCCAAAACTGAGCTAAAATGCTGAATTTTCATACACATGCACTACCATCTGAACAGTTTTTCATATGAAACACTAGCGAAAATACTATTTGCTTGCTTCATTTAATTAAAAATATGCAATAAATATTAATTTAATTTTTTTTTTGCATTTTCCAGGCAAAATTCAATGCTGCTTGTTGCGGAAAGCCATACTTTAACTGTACATACATATATTCTATTAGAATAGCACTGCGACTCACCTATGAAGTGAGCGAGCAATAACTCCACGCATCGAAGACGCCAACAAAATGCTGCTCTTATGTCTGAAATCCAAAGTATTGATATTTTGTTTGTATTTTATAAGCTAGTTTTAGAGAAAATGGTATTGTTCGTAAATGTTAAATGTTTAAATTTTAGGTAACTTTAATTTAAACGAAAAAACGGCAAAAAGCTGTTGACAAGTTGTGAAAAACTTGGAAATGATATGAGAAAGACTGAAAAATGTATGCGCATTTGCACTATTAAAATGTAAAAAAGGACTGAAATGTATAACTGATAAAGTGTTTATAACACGCAGACATAAAAAAATGGAAAATATTAATAGAAAGCTATGAAAAATGCAATAAGAAAATAATAAATTGAGAGAACACTTAGAAACTTAGTTTTAATTTTGTGTGGCAGCTATAAGCTATTGTAGTCCGATCAAAACAATTTCTTCGGAGATTATACAGTTGCCTTGGATAATAATCCATCTCGAATTTGGTGAAGATATCTCCACAAATAAACAAGCTTTTCATACAAGAACTTCATATCGATTGCTCAAATTGTAAGACAGCTATATGCTATGGTCGACCGATCTGAACAATTTCTTCGGCGCTTACACCATTGTCTTGGATAATAGTCCATGCCAAATTTTGTGTACATATCTCGTCAAATACAAAAGTTTTTCATACAAGAACTTTATTCCGATTGCTCAAATTGTATGACAGCTATATGCTATATAAGTCCGATTTGAACAATTTCTTCGGAGATTGTAGCGTTGCTTTGAGCAAGTGCTCATGCCGAATTTGGTGAAAATATCTCAATATATACAAAAGTTTTCCATTATCACATCACATCGCGGCGCTAAAGTCGCTTAAGCACTGGTCAGGCACGGTGCATGCTTAGCTTATATAGAGCCAGCTGGCAGCCAGTTTCCCGCGAAGTCACTTCGTGACATTCAAATCACATCGCATCGCAGCGCGAGAGTTACCCAAGCACTTGCTTCACTTATATAGAGCTAGCTGGCGACCAGTTTCCCGCGAAGTCACTTCGTAACATTCAAATCACAGCATTTCGTGGCGCTAAAGTCGCCTAAGCACTGGTCAGGCACGGTGCATGCTTTGCTTATATAGAGCCAGCTGGCAGCCAGCTTCCCGCGAAGTCACTTCGTGACATTCAAATCACATCGCATCGCAGCGCGAGAGTTACCCAAGCACTTGCTTCACTTATATAGAGCTAGCTGGCGACCAGTTTCCCGCGAAGTCACTTCGTAACATTCAAATCACAGCACTTCGTGGCGCGAAAGTCCCGCGAAGTCACTTCGTGACATTCAAATCACATCACATCGCAGCGCGAAAGTTACCAAGCACTGGCCAGGCGCGCTGCTTGCTTCACTTATATAGAGCCAGCTGGCGGCCAGTTTCCCGCGAAGTCACTTCGTAACATTCAAATCACAGCACTTCGTGGCGCGAAAGTCGCCTAAGCACTGGCCAGGCACGCTGCCTGTTTCACTTATATAGAGCTAGCTGGCGGCCAGTTTCCCGGGAATTCACCCCGTGACATTCAAACCACAGCACATCACGGCGCGAAAGTCGCCTAAGCACTGGTCAGGCACGGTGCATGCTTTGCTTATATAGAGCCAGCTTCCCGCGAAGTCACTTTGTGACATTCAAATCACAGCACATCGCGGCGCGAAAGTCGTTTAAGCATTGGCCAGGCACAGTGCCTGCTTCACTTATATAGAACCAGCTTTCAGCCAGTTTCCCGCGAATTCACCCCGTGACATTCAAATCACAGCACATCGCGGCGCGAGAGTCGCCTAAGCACTGGCCAGGCACGGTGCATGCTTTGCTTATATAGAGCCAGCTGGCAGGGGGCTTCTCCTGAAGTCATCTAATGACAACCGTTATTCGGAGGTCCACCTAAAGGCTAAGAATTTCATTTAACACATTTATTATTGTTGTTTTCTTATTTAATTTACTATAACTATTGTAAGTTTAAATATATTTAATGATATATGCAAATATTAAAACCACTTCTAATAAATATTGCTAAGAATAAAAATGGGACATTAATTTCAAAAAGTTTTTGCATGAGTATTAGGTCCACAGATAAAGTAACAACTTTTCTTTACAATACTACTGCAATAGGCTTGCATAACTATAAACACTTTCCGATACAAGAAAATCGTTAAAAATAATGAAAAATAAATACCTTTCAGGAAAATAATACTAAAAAACTTAATAGAAGCATGAAGTTGCACGCACTGCCTTCATAACCCAAGTACGTCAATTTAATGCCGTCTGCGCCGGCGTTCGCCATGAAATCCGCGCTGCTGCGCAAGCTACTGCCAGCTGCTGTATCGGCACGTGGTTTCTTAAAGCTTTCGTAGTACCAATCCATGCCGTCCTTACGTTCCGTACGCTCTAACTGCTGATAAGCGGTGGCCGCAGTATCTACTGATTCCGCATCCAACGGTTCGGCACCATTAAAGTCGCCTTTATGTGCAGCTGTTAATAATTGCTGTTGCAGCAGATCCTGCTGATCGCCAAATGCGCTTGGATCGAGGTAAGTGTTGCCGCTGTGCGCGTGTGGCGTTGTGCGATGGTACTCCTCCGCCGTGGGTAGGTATTGATTTAGTGTTTGTGGGGTTTGTACTTTGGTGATTATGGAACGACCACCAGTTGGACGTGGTTGACGCGGAGAAGCATTGGCGGCAGTTAGTGGCGTGGTGGGCGGCTCGGCGCTTACGAGGCTGCCACTACCGCTACCGGCTGCATCATTGTAACTGTTAGTTGGTGTGTCCTGCGTTGTTGTAGTTGTCGTTTTCATTACCCAAGAGTGACGTTTAATTTGCTCGACATGCTCCTCCGGCGGTGGTATTAACAATATGGTCTCCGCTGTTGTAGTTTGTAGAAGCGGAGGCGGCTTGAGCATGCTCACAGATTGTGCCTCCAAGTCGTCGTAGAACTCGCCGGTGTCGAAAGTGTCACTATCGCCCATATTGTATGTAGACGTGTGGCTGGCAGTGGTTGTATACGTTGTAGTAGAAGTAGTTGTTGTTGTTGTTATGCTCGTTGGTGCTGTTGTCGTGTGGAAAGGTGTCGGTGTTGTGGCTATGGTCGCGGTGGTGCGTGGCAAATAGCGTGTGGTGCTGGTTGTAGTTGTTGTTGGGTCCATTATAGTTATTTGGGTTGTTGGTGTAGTTGGTGTAGTTGTTGCCACGTAAGGTGGCGTTATGCGACGTGCTGGCGTCGTGTGCTCTGTTGGATTCTCGGTTACATAGTAAGTTTGCGACTCAAACTCTTCACTGGCGGGCTCGGCAGTTGTTAACGCCGTGGTGGGCAAGGGCGTAGTTGTGGGTCTTAAATTGTGCAACCGGTTGGCTTGTCTAGGGTTATTAGACGCGAGTACCGGTATCATTGGTATGTAATCACGTTCCGTGTACTTCGTTGCATATTTGGTAGGTGTCGGTATAGGTTCCACTACGCCACGCCGCTTTGACGGATCGTGCACGGGCATAAAACCGCCCACATGCTCCGGCATTATTGGACGAAAGCCACCACGCTCTACACTCGTTGGCTCACGAAAGGCAGTTTTAAACACGCTGATAGGGGTCTCACTGCTTGTCGTCTCATCGGAGCTGGAGTCCGCGCTGGCGACTATCGTGGTAGTTTGCCGATTTCTAGCCGACACGTCGGGATACTGCGTATCCGGTGGATTGAGATACTTTTCAAATTCGGCGCTGTTCGGTTGATACATGCGCACTTTACCGTGCGGTGTATGCATGCGATGTGTGGCTGACAATGGCGCCAAACCGCTTTCCGTGGAGGTTGCCGTGTTTTGCATATATGATGCAGTGCTCGACTTCTCGCCACGATCTTTGCGTCCACGCTGTCCAGCGCCGAAGAAGCGTCCCAAACTCAGCGACGGTATAGGATATCCAAAGAATGTGAAGGGTGAACTGGTTTGCGTGCCCGCTGGCTGTGGCTGTCTTTTAAAGTAGTTCGTATGCAGTATGGTGTTGTTCAGGTCAATATTGGCGCTAATTGGCGGTTTCTTCTGTGTGCTTAACACTGAATTACTAGCTGTATGCGTGTGCGATAACGGCGCATCTGTGCTAACATATGAGTTCGTCTCGTTCGATGGTGTATAGTCGACGTACTGATCGTAAAAGTATTCACTTTCGCCAGCCAAAGGCCGCTCACCGGGCGATATGTCATACACCTCACATTCATCGCTGAACTCCTCTTGCAAATCGCGTTGGAAAATATCACCGTGTTCATTGAGCAGCGGCAAATGATTGGCATTATCGCTGCTATCGCTTGCCGAGCCGCCGCGCTGATTGGTGTCATCGAAACCGGCACAGAGGCTGCGATCCATGCGTGAGGCGCGCAGCAGTCGTCCATCTTGACATTTCGGACCGGGATATGGGAAATTCGTCTCCTGCAGCCACACAGAGAGCCACTGCATTTCACAGGAGCAATTTATGGGGTTGCCTGAAATATTGTAATAGAAATAAACTCTTTGTAAAATATCGATAAATCCAAGTACACATACCGTCCACATCCAGAATAGCAATATTGCCGCGTAAATTTCGGAAAGTGCGCTCTTTGATGGTGCGCAGTTGGTTGTTGCGCATTGAAAGCACGCGCAGGCGTGGCATGGTTTCGAATGGACCGCCCTTAATGAGAAAACAAGATTCAGATTTTGAAGTAAAATAGTTCTGCTCGATCCTTTTAGTACCGAGTTCTACTTACAGAAGTCGGCTCTTTCATACTCACTTGTATCTTGCAAATGCGATTGTTGTCCATCTTCAGTTCGACTAACCAGTTTAACGACTTCAGTGGCATCGTATTCACCATGCGCACACCGTTGGTAGACAGATCTAAGACCTCTAGGTTGCGCATTGCACGCAGTCCAATATTTTCCATGTTGTGAAAGTTATTGTTAGACAAATTCAAGAAGACCATGGAGGGCGAGTTAAAGAAACTGTCTGGTGATATGTACCGCAATGTATTGTATTGGAAATGTGAGGCCAGCAAGTTTGGTAGATCTTCGAAGACGTGATCCTTCAACTCCACCAATTTGTTGTCTGCCAAAACGAATTCTTGTAGATCTGGCAGGTGTTTCAAAGCACCCGGCTCAACCGAACTGATTTCATTGCTGGACAAATCCAAATACTGTAATTTTGGCAAATTGCGAAAAGTGCCATGCTTCAGCTCGACAATCAGGTTATTGGCCAGACGTATTTCTACGACATTGCGCCATGAAGACACCACATCTGCATGTACGCGTGTAATCTGGTTGTAACTCAGGTCTATGTCATGCAAGTTAACGAGACTGGATAGGCTAACCGACATATCGGACAACGCATTGCTCGACAAATCGAGGTACTCTAGCGAGCGCTGAGCCTCAAATGCGGAGGGCGCTATAGTGCGTATTATGTTGCGAGACAAATCGAGTTGCTCCAAGCGTGAATTGTTTGAAAATAAATTGTCGGTAACGCTTTCCAGCTTATTGCCTTGTAAGTTAAGATTACGCAGCTCGGCAAGCGGCAAAAATGTACGCTCATCCAGGTGTGACAAACCGTTGTCTTGTAAGTGTAAAAGTTCCAAGCGCGTAGCACCCATGAAAGCGGTGTCGTCCAATGAGCGCAACCTATTATTAGCCAAGCTGAGCACGCGCAGCTGTGGCATACCCTGGAAACTGTACTTCGGTAACTGTTCCAAGCGATTCACGCTTAGATCCAGCATACGTAAGTTAGGCAAGCTCAGTGATTTGCCGATGGAGAACGGTAGTGTGGCAATGGCATTACCGCGCATGGAGACGCGCTCTACTATCTTTGGCAGTCCAGGTATGATATCAGACAGCAGGTTATAGCTTGCATCCACCTCGAAGAGACGATTCAAATTACGAAGTGTTGAGGGATGTATGCTGGATAGTTCATTATAGGAAATATTTAAGGTTTCCAGCATGGGATTGTGTATGAAGGTTTTGGCATCCAACTTTACCAAACCATTTTCGCTTAGATCGAGTCGTCGCAACGATGGCAAGCCGGCTAATAGATGTGAATCGACCGTGCGAAAGTTGTTTGCCGCCAAATCCAGACCCTTGAGACCGGGTAAGTTCCAAAACGGCATTGGCAGTTCGTTGGTTAAGCTGTTGTTGCGCATGCGTAGCTCGCGCAAAGCCGGCATTGCCATTAGCGCATCATGTTCGAGTGTACGCAGCAGATTGTTGTTCAAATGGAGTTGTTCGAGTGTGCCGTGACCGCGTAAGGCGCCAAATGGTATATCAGTGAGATAGTTGTTGCTCATGTCGAGAAATTTGAGTGAAGGCAGCGCGTCGAGCAAGGAACGCAGCTCACCGACCTGCTCGATTTCGTTGTTATACGCATAAATCGTCTCTACACCGCTGCCGGAAGCTTGCAGAAATGATTCGGGATGTATGCGACGTATGTGATTATTATGCAGATAGATTGTCTTTAGCATTGGTGTGCGTAGGAAGGCGCCATATTCTATCTCGGTGATACGGTTGTCATTCAAATGCAGCTCTGTTAGGTGTGGTAGATCTACGAACGAACCGTCCTCCACAATATTGATAATATTATGATCCAAACGTAATTTCTTCAGATTTTCCAAATCCTTGACAATTCTGCCCATCATGCCCACATCGCTAATTTCGTTGTAAGACATCTTTAGACTCACGAGGTTCGGCAAACGGCTGAGCGCGCGCAAATGCAACCAGTTGAGTGCGTTGCGACTAAGATCGATATTTTTTAGCGAGATCAAGCCATTGAATGTGCCGGTCTCGAGACGTATTAAATGCGGCCCACCATTTATATGCACATTTTGTAGCTTCGGCAAATGACGAAACCAATGCGACTGCAATTCGGTCAGCGATTTACTCTGCACGCTCAAATAGGTGAGACTAAGCAGACCCGAGAAGTCTGGCAAGTGTTTTAGTTCATCGGATTGTATGGTGATGGCGATCATATTGATCATGCCATTCAAGCTCTCTACCGGTATGCTGCGCAGTTGTGGCTCCACAATGTACACTTCCACCAAATGGTTTTCCATCTCATTCAGCCAACCGTTAGAGACGCGTTCAATGCTGTTATAGCGCAGCATTAGACGCACTATTTGTAAGGTGCCAAAAAAGCGACCGGGTAGTGCGGGCAGTTGGTTATTTTCCAGCACCAGCTCATCGATAGGACTCTTAATGTTGCGTTCCACCGCCTTAATGCCGTCCATTATTTGCGGCAAATTGCTGTGTGAGCACCTGTAGCATTTCAAGAAAGTTAGAATGTATATTGGCACGTATTTTTAATGAATTTCTCTTTGCGTTTTACCATATTTGTATTTCTTTGCCGCGCAGCGAACAACGGCATGGCAGTATGGCCTCGGAGGGCGGACAACCTTCGGCCTGCACGCTCTCTAGCATCACTGTGGCCATGATCAGCCATAATAACAGCATGTGTTGCAGCAAGGCGACTAGATTGAAGCTAAAATTTTGATATATTGTATAATTATAGTTAAGATATTTTGTATGCGGCGGTGCAACAACGACCCACGGTATTCGGATGCTACGTCTGCGCTTCATGGCGTTGGAGTTGCAGCTTAACAGTTCAATTCGTCACATGCTGCAGTTCAAAAAACAGAATACATGGTTATTGGAAGTAATTACTAAATGTTAAATATTATGAAGTTTAGTCACTAAACTTAAGTTTTAGCTTGTTTTTTGCTGTACACTTCCTAATCAATAGCGGGTCTGTAAGCTTTGTACGCTAAAATCATAATTCATAGGTTATGAAAACGGTGTTGCTATAACATTACGACGTGGCCTGGTTAGGGGTGCTTATATAATATCTCCTTTCAAAGGACTTATTATGGAGCATGGTATTATAAAGAATTTTATTCGGAGACAGAGGAGTCGCGGTCATCTGTGAAGTTGGCAACCACTACTGGATAGCTGCGCTTGGCGGAAATTTGGCCAGGTTATCTAGTACCTGTTAGGAAGGTAAGATTCAGGTAAGTTATCGTCGAAATCATCCAACGGTAGGCCCAGGAAACGTACTGTTTCGACGGTGTCGGACCATATGGGGAGGGGTGTCAGAAGTATAGGATTAGCAGCGCATGCAAAGAGGTGGTTAGTGTCATGCGGGGACTCGTCGCACGCTGGACATATATTTGATATGTCAGGGTCGATTCTGGATAAGTAGGAGTTTAACCTGCCAGAGTATGCGGCAACTCGAGCTCATCGTCTGCAATAGGTGAAGGTTTGACTATAAATACGCCATTCACTGAAAGGGAGACGAAGGAGTTCTTTGTCCTATTGGCGTCCATACATAAAGGTTGAATTTTACCGGACACCAGCTGCAAAAGCCTTATGGAAGAAGACGAAGTGGAATCATATCTCAGCACATTCTTCTTGATTGTCTCGTGTTTGCGAGATCAAGGTTTAAACACTTGGGAGCTCAAGCTCCCAGTTATCCCACCGAACAGAAATTAAAATCCTGAGTAAATTTTTATCGGCCACAAGAGGCTTTGCTGACTGATTAGTTCGAATTACAGAAGTGCTATTTTTATGACCTCACAAAGGACTGCATATAGTAGTTCAAGTAAGATCTCTGGATTAGCCACCCAATCTATCTTAACCTAACAGGGTATATTAAGTTTGCCGGGAAGCTCGTAACACTCAGAAAGAAACATCAGAGATCCTGTAAAATGTATGTATATATAAATCATCAGTATGACAAGCTTAGTTGAATTTGTCTTATCCGTCGGTCTGTATAGTTTTTGAGAAATCAATCGAATTTTTACGCACGTCTTTTTCCCCCAAGAAGCTGCTCATTTGTCTGAAACTCAGATTTTGGAGCACTATACCATATACCATACAAACTGAACGAGCAGAGTCTTGTGTATTTATTGGTATAGACCACGCTAACGCGGTTATAGCCGTGTTTAAAACAGCGCCCCAGTCGTTTTTCCTTTTTACGCCAATCGGAGATCCCAATTGTAGCCAGATCCTTCTCCACCTGGTCTTTCCAATGGAGTGGAGGTCTTTCTCATCCTCTGCTTCTCCCAGCGGGTACTGCGTCGAATACTCTCAGGGCTGGAGTGTTTTCATCCATTGACCTAGTTAGCATAGTCGCTGTTTCTTAATTCGGTGAACTATGTCAATGTCGTTGTATATCTTGTACAGCTCATCATTCCATCGTAAATCTCCCGAGAATCTTTCTCTCGAAAACTCGTAAAGCCGATTCATCGGATGTTGACATCGTCCCTGCCTCTGCAGCATATATCAGGACGGGAATGAAGAGTGACTTGTGGAGTTTTGTCTTTATTCGTCGAGAGAGGACTTTACTTCCCAAATTGTCTATTCAGTCCGAAATAGCATCTGTTGGCAAGAGTTATTCTGCGTTGAATTTCAAGACTGACGTTTTTGTTGGTGTTAATGCTGGTTTCAAGATAGACGAAATAACTACCACTTTAAAGTTATGACTGTCAACAGTGACGTGGGAGCCAAGTCGCGAATGCAACGACTGTTTGTTTGATGACAGTAGATATTTTGCTTTGCCCTCGTTCACTATCAGACCCATTTGTTTCGCTGTCTTATCCTGTTTGGAGAAAGCAGAACTGGTAGGATGGAGCCATTTGTACAAATTCATTCAAGCGAGGAAAGTTCTCTGAGCGCCATTCACTTGTGAGTAGCTAGAAACGATTCTTTTACATATGACACAGCAACTCGCGATTGCCAGTCTTAGGCAAAGTATTCTCTGGGTACCCAAATCAAGTCATTGTATGGAAAACTTTTTTATTTGTTGAGTTACCTTGACAAAATTCGGCAAGGAATATTCCCCAAAGCAACGTCATAATCTCCGAATGAATTGTTCTAATCGGAGATCGGAAAATTTTTACGGTTTATTTGACCTAAAAGCTTTTAGAAAAAGGCAAAAAATAAAAGTTTTGCCAATTAACAAAAAGCCGAGCTTCCTTAACCTCTCATATAGGGCTCATGTTACGAGTAAAACTAAAAAGCAAGTATGGAAATGAATATTTGTTATATGTAAGTATGCATATGTATTTACATACATACATACATGCATACATATACTACATATGTATACAAATTGCTCAGAGAGCATATGAAAACGGTTTTTTGAAACAATTAAAGCAATTAATTGGCATAATTTATTTGCTTTTTACATAAAAATTAAGTTTGTAGAAAATGTTAGAGAGTGGTGAAATGGCAAATGGCAGGTGCTGTTTGGTGAAAGACGAAGAAAGTAATGGCAGGCAAACTGATAAAAATCTTTATATGTGGAACTTGAGTGTGCCGAATTTTTGCAGAAATTGTGGGCATACCAACAAATATAAACATACGGTTTTTATATACTTATTTCAGCTATCAGATACATTTTTATTACGGAACTGCTTGTTGCCCTGCTAAAGCGCATTGACGTTGCTGTGCTTAGACAACACATCAATAAGTTACATTTGTTGCGCTATACAAATAGACAACGGATAAGCATCTTTGTAGAAAAAAACTACAATTTCTGCTAGTAAATACAGGGTTTAACATTTGGCGAAAACGAAATTCTTTGAGGGTGAAAGTCGTCATGCGAAGGATTCTTTCCGTGTGCTATTTGAAGGCCGAACAAAAAGATCAAGAAACGGACTTAGACTTACCGATCTAAGCAATACTTGGCCGTATAAAATTCGGATCAATTCCGCTAAAGTAGAACCGTCTGTAGTTAATCCTCAGCAATACGAATGTATTTCGGCTTGAAATATTTTTTCATACAAAAATGTATAGTACTTTTCATATTGGCAATTTTGAATTGATCTAACCTCAAAAAGCTAAAGTTAAACTTAAATTAAGTATGTATTTATTTGTGGAAATATTTATACATATGATGAATGGAGTCGGAATTATGGTATATTCACTTGTGAATTTCAACAAAAATCGAAATGGATTCGGAATCATGACGTAATATTCATGAAAATTGCCACTTCAGTACCAAAAACTGAGCGGTTCAGAAGGAATAAGTTATTTAACAAACGTAAGCTAATGACTTAGGGGGTTATATCCTCTTCTGAATTTCAAAAAAAAAACGTTATGGAATCGAAATCATGACGTAATATTCAAGAAAATTGCTACTTTAGTCCTGAAAACTGGGCAAAACAGGGGAATACGTTTTTTGATAAAGATAAGTTAATGACTTATAAGGGTATGCCAACTTGTAAAGTTCGAAAAATCGAAATGATCGATCGATTTTTTCGCAAAAAAATATGTTTTTGGGAATCTGTCATTTTGTCAAAAATCAAGTTTTTGACTAGTTCTTCGAAGGACTTGAAATTTTCACACGAACTTCTTAGAAATATTTTTTGGATAGTAATCGAAGGTTTTTTGAGAATGAGAATTTTGATTTGACAATGAGGTAACTTGCTCCGAAACGGCTGAACCGATGGACTTAAAATTAATAGACAAGCTTCTTGAAGACATTTGTTAGGTAATAAAGGTAGGATAATATTTTGATCATAATTTCGATTTTTCCGCAAAGAAAAAAAATTTTTGGCGCATCTGTCATTTTGTCAAAAATCAAGTTTTTGACTAGCCCTTCGTTGAATTTAAAATTTTTACACTAATTTCTTAGAAATATTTTTTGGTTTGTAATCGAAAGATTTTTGAGAATAATTTCTAATTTTTTACAAAAAACGCTTTTTTGGGGAATCTGTCATTTTGTCAAAAATCAAGTTCTCGACTCGTCCTTCTAACCCGAACGTTCTCAACCAACTTAAAACTAGCACTTCAACTCAAATCTATAACTCTGCTTAATATTTTAATCGCAAGGCAGCAATTGTGTAACCCTATAAAGCTGCGGAGAAACTTGGTTGCAGAAGAAATTGCGCGCAAATGACAACAAAATAATTTCAAGGTTCGTTAGATGTAATCGTTGTCGTACATAGTGCAAGTCCTCCTATATATTAATGAATGCGCATGTGTGTGTATGCACCACACATATGTACATACATATATCTGTAGCGTTTTCCTCCAAACGCGCTCTTGCACTAAAGCAGGTGTTTGTCGGTGGCGAGAGTTGCGTTGCTTGAGCCGATCGCGCCATGAAGTACGCACATACACATACTCACATACATATGTATGTGTATATTTCACCCACAAGCGTCACTAAAAGCATAACAATTATGCATGTTTAGGTACACACAGTCACACATACATATAGACATATGCTTAAACTCATATTACAAGCACATATGCCTTGGATGGAAGCGCTCAAAAAATTATTACAAAATCTTGGAAAACTAAAACGGTTAACAGTTTCGTTGCACGCCTTGTTGTTGTTTTTTTATAGTGTGTTGTTGTTATTTGTTTCTCTTTTTTTTTCTTTTATGCCGATTATTGCGCAGGCGTACCTTGTTGCCTTGTAGTTTTTACTGTTGTTGCAAACTGTTTTTTTTGTTTTGATATTTTTGTGTATTATTTTCCAGCTCTTTCACAATCAGTTAAGCTTCCTCTGTTGGCAATATGTTTGTACTAGATGAAAACGTTATAAGCGATTTGAACGCATTTTTTGCTTGCAGAATTTGAATATGTGTGTGTTTAGGTATGATGGTATGTGTTGGTACAATAATATACCATTGTTTCGCAAGTTTATAAATACAGGTATATGGTATTTGTTCGAAAGACAGTCGATGTAAGCACTTAGATAAGTTTCAGCAAATATGTATTTCCAGATACAAATCAATAATGATTGAAGAATGAGGTCAACACGTCGGTGGGTGTAAGAAATATTCACTCTTTTAAATACATTTGTATAATTATCATATTAAAAATTATAATAATTTGTAAAAACTTGAAAAAAACGTTATCTTTAGGTGCACCGCTGCTATAATATCCTTCACAGTTCATATCTTTTAATTTGGATCGCTGAGATTGTATGACAGCTATATGATATGGTGGGCCGATCGAAACAATATATTCGGAGATTGTAGTTTTGCTTTAGGCAGTATACAATGCCGAATTTCGTGAAAATATCTCGTCAAATAAAAAAGTTTTCCATACAAGAACTTGATTTTAGTCGTTCAGTTTGTATGACAGCTATATGATATAGTGATCCGATCACAACAATTTTTCCAGATATTATACCGTTACTTTAGATAATAGTCCATACTGATTTTCACGAAGATATCTTGTCAAATAAGCGAGTTTTTCGTACTAGAACTTGATTTTGATCGCACAGTTTGTATGGCAGCTATATGATATAATGGTTCGATCTTAACAATATTTTCGGAGATTGTGTACTTGCATTGGCAATAATCCATACCAAATTTCATGAAGATATCTTTTGAAATAAACAAGTTTTCATACAAGAACCTGAATTTGGTCGTTCAGTTTGTATGGCAGCTATATGCTATAGTGGTCCGATCAGAACAATTTTTTCAGAGATTACACCGCTACTGTAGAAAATAATTCGTCTTGTCAAATAAGTGAGACTTTCGTACAAGAAATCGATTTTGATCGGTTAGTTTGTATGCCAGCTATATGATATAAGTATGTAGATGTCCGATATAACAATATGTTCGTAAATTGTATTTTTGCCTTGGGTAATAGTCCATGCCAAAATTTCATGAAGATATCTTGTCAAATAAATGTGTTTTTCATCCCAAGAGCTTGTTTGGTCGTTATAAGGACTCCACTGCGTGACAGACTTTATATAACTTCTGCTGGATAGAAAAATACATTAAGTTGTTAAGATTGAATGTATACCAGCCGTTTAGAGTTTGGGTCCGATTTTAGCGCCCTCTAACTAGGATAGAGATATCAACGGTACTCTCCCACCCTCTTTTATCGTGCGAGGCGGAGTTCATTTTGAATGATTACCACTATTATTAATATTTTTGTTACTATTATTATTATTATTATTGTTGTTGTTATTATTATTATTATTATTTTATTATTATTATATTTTTTGTATTTTTTAAGCCCGTAAGGAGGGTTTGAAATGTCTTCGTACCATGTAGGAATTCTACGTGGTGGTGTCAATTCTTCCCCCTTCTATCATGGACTTTTTCTTTGCCCCGGTACCGCTTTCGCATTATTTCAGGCCAGGTTTCCAAGATGGGCCCATTACAGGTCAGTCTCTACTCTCCATGCATCAAGCTTTTTGCCTCACCTTCTATTGAGTTATTATTGTTGTCATTTATTTTCAAAAATATATTAAATTTTTTTATTTTTATTGAAATTTTATAAGTTTAGCACGTAGTATTCGTTTTGAGAAAATCAGTTAACCTCAAAATTTGCACCTACAGCATATTTTTCGTTTTTATTATACTTATATAATAAATTTATAAGTGCCAAAACTTACTTTTCTCCAACACTGGCAAATTACAAAAAATTACACAAAAACACACCTTTGCTGGTTATGATTTACAGTTAGTTTTTCAGCGGTTATAAAATGTTATTTTTTTTAAATTTAAAAACAAAAATTTTTTAATTTGTAAATTTTTTTTTTAATTGTAAATTATTTTTTTTTTTTTAATAAAATAAAACTTTTTTTTTCAAAAAACTTTTTTTTCAAAAAACTATTTTAAAAAATTTTCAAAAAATTATTTTAAAAAAATTTTGGTTTTCCAAAAATGGTATTAGCTCAAATCTTATAAGTATTCACAAATCCAGAAACCTGTTTTTGAAATACTCTCTCGAGTCAACACTTTCCCGCTAACACATTTGCCATTACAGGCCCAGTTTTCCTTAGCGAAACTAACACGGAAAACTATTTAGGTCACAACGGCGTGAACAGCAAAAATTGTAATAAATATGTATGTTGTTGCATAAATTTTACAGCTCATAAATTTTTTCTTTCACTTTCAGTATTTTAGTTTAGCTAACTGTAAGACACTTATTTTCAAATATATATTTGGCTTTATAAAACCGTTTCTTCACTTAATTTTAATTACTTTTCCATTGCATAATCCACATATCCTTTTTGCACTTGTGTATAACTGTTTTGTAGTATCCAAGTCACCAAATGCGTATTAGTTTTTAGTTTAGTTTTTGAGACTATTTAGAAAATTCCAACTGCAAGGTTTGAGCTGCGCGCACTGACTGTTCCATGGATTCGAAATTCTTCGCAGTTATTGCTTAAGAAAATGAGTGTTGATAGCTTCTGCGTTAGTTTCCACTTTTTACGGTTCGTTTTGTTTCCATTATTACAAGAATACATGTGTCTTCATATGGTTTTTAGTGCAGCTCTGCTTCCCGCTTTTACGAAATCTGCCAACAAAATGAGCCACAAATGAGCCCGTCTGCAAGCGGTCTACAATGTTGTGTGCGATATGGACACACTTGAGTGCTTAACACTCAAAACGCCAGCAACTTGAGTGTAGGCGTAAGAGGGAGTTGTGTTGCTGTAGACACTGCAACCTCGAGCTTTTCCAAAATTGCGGCAATTTTCAAAAAATCGCTTTAAAAAATGTTGTTAAATGCCTTCCAAAATAAGTTGGCGCACCAGCAGCGGGCGGTCTCGTACTTACAATATTATGTGCGATTAGTGTGTGCGCATGCGTGTGGTGGCTGTAATGGGCGCCACGGTTGTGGGCCATCAGCACGCGCTTTCAAGTATGACGACCTAAACTATGAATTTGACACTAGAAACTTTATGAATTGTGTATTGTGGTAGAGCAGTACTTGGAAATTAACCGATATCATGTATGTACATATACATGTAGCACAACAACAATATAATTCTTCCAACTTTACGATATCATTTTTGGAGTACGAGTATCCTTTGCTTCAAAGTAGGTCTAAGTATCTGCTTTTACCTCTTCATTCTACGAAAATTTCTTTCCAGCGGCAATTTTTTGGAGATCTGAGCACAGGAAATATTCGCCAGGAGGCTTGATCTGACGAATACGCTGGATACGGAAGCAATTGGATACACTATTCATGGATTTTTGCCATCTTTTTCACTAACTGGTGATACGGTGTATTGTCTTGATGAAACAGCACTTTCTTTTTGCTCAAATGCGATAGCTTTTCGACGATTTCGTCCTTCAAACGGTCCAATAGCGCTTTGTAATGGCTGCTGTTGTTGATTATTTTAAGGTAGCCAGTAAAAATTATTCTATGCACATCCCAAAATACAGGCATCATAGCCTTACCAGTCGACCTGGTTACAGTTGGAATCTCCAATAGGCGCCAAACAGCGAAAAGGTACGATAAGCTGTACGAGATATACGACGGCATTGACATAGTTCAGGGAATAAAGAGATAACGGCAATGATGGCTAGGTCGTGTCGTCCGAAGGGATGAAAACACTGCAGCACTGGGAATATTCGACCGAGTACTCGCGGGGGAAGTAGAGGAAAAAGAAAACTTGCAATCCATTGGAAAGATCAAGTGGAGAAGGACCTTGGCTACACTTGAAATTAGTACGTATTCTTGCTGAGTATAAACCGGAAATTGCTTTAGATATTTAAGCTTAGCTTCATTTTCCTGCAATACCAAATGACAAAATTTCATTGTTGTACGCATTCATTCATAAATACAAATACATATGTATGTGCATGCAATTTCAGCTTATTGGCATTTTTGTCGTCATTTCCAAAAATTTCAGTTAAACACTTCCCTGTTTGCCTTGTTTAATTCACTTTTTAATTGCTCATGCGCTTTTTAGTTTTATTACCAGATTTAGCGAGTAATACAGTATTTAAGCGAGTAATGTATTTAATTTCCAAGCGGATGAGAGTGAAATTTTTTGCACAATCTGATCGACAACAACAAAAATCGGCACATAAACGTAACTACAATAAACATTGGGTTAAATACATACATACATACATTTAAATGCATATGTAACTGTATATATGTATGTGTGTGAACAACATACCAAGCTATCCATCTAGGCGTAATCACAACAAATACTCGCAAACAGTGTTGGAAGTGTAAACTTTTCTTTTCTTTTGGAAATGCTTAGTTTTCATGGCTGAGAGCACAGGCGCTGACTTTGAAAGTCGTACGCATTAAAATTTAAGTAATTCGAAGGTACCGCCTTGGGACCAAAAAACTTTTATAGTGAGTGCGTGAAATAATGATTATAAGAAATACTAACTGCAGCCTTGTTGTTGCTATTGGGAAATTGTAAGTAGCTAAATTGGCAAGCAAGTCGTAAGTAAGTAATGCGTCAATATATGGTACATACTACACTACATACATATACATACATCTATAACATACCCAAACGAGTTCTGTCGAATGATCTTACCGACTGAAGTTTTAATAAAGGATTGCAAAGCTTTCTGGATGCCTTTTTTTGTAGGATGAGAACAAATTGCATGACAAATTTGGCAGTAAAATCATGTTATTGGATTTTCTTTCGTGAAATTATCTGCTCATCGAAGTGTTATCTCAATAAGTTCATTGATTGATGCGACGTGTGGGAAGTGGCGTCTTCTTATTGAAACACAATGTTGCCGAGATCACGAGCTTCAATTTCAGGCATTCTCATAGGCATCTTTTTTGAAGAAATATGTACCGACGATTCCATTGGCCCACAAATCATACCAAACCGTTGTTTTTTCTGGATGAAGTGGTAGCTCTTGAATCTCTTCAGGTTGCTCTTCTTCCCAAATCAGGCAATTTTGCTTATTTACATAACCATTCAGGGCCCTCATAACTGGAGAAAATTGGCTCAAAAACGTCGGATCTTCTTGGAATCAGGGCTTTCCTCTTCCTCTGCTTCCCTCAACGGGTACTGCGTCGAATAATCTTAATGTCGTTGTATTTCTTGTACAGCTCAATGTTCCATCTACTGCGGTATTCGCCGTTGCCAATGCGCAAAGGACCATAAATCTTCCGCAGAAACTTTCTCTCGAAAACTCGTAACGCTGACTCATCAGATGTTGTCATCGTCCATGCCAATGGCAGCTCAAAATATTTTCTCCAGCAGTAGATTGAAGAATTCGCATCATATGAAATCGCCTTGTCTGAAACCTCGCTTGGTATCAAACGGCTCGAAGAGGTCCTTCCCTATCCTGACGGAGCTTTTGATATTGCTCATCGTCAATTTACACAGCCGTATTAGATTTGCGGGGATACTAAACTCAGACAAAGCAGCAGAAAGGCAGCTTCTTTTCGTGCTGTCAAAAGCAGTTTTAAAATCGACGAAGAGGTGGTGTGTGTCGATCTTCCTTTCATGGGTTCATGGTGAATATCTGGTCACTTTTTGATTCTCAAGGCCTGAAGCCACACTGATAAGGTCCAAACAGTTTGTTGACGGTTATATGCAATGTTGAGTTAAGGAGGCTTATCCCACGGTAGCTGGAGCAGATTGGGCGGTCTTCGTTTTTGTGGATTGGGCAGAGCACACTTAAATTGCAATCGTCAGACTATATTCTAATAAAATTCCTTGTTGACAATTTGAGCGGTCGGAAGGAATTCAGAGTGCATCACACCTCGATAATCGCATAAAACTGTCAAGTAAACCTTAATTTTTGACCTGCTTTGACGTAGATTTTTCGGCTTTGGGTCTCTGATATCGATATTAGGCCTATTAATCGTATGTTTCTGGATCGTAAGTATAGATCCAAGACTTATCGCCAGTAATAATACGTTTCATGACATCCTTGTAGTCGGAAAGCATTGTTTCACAGACGTCAACGCAGTGCTGTTTTTCGAAAAACCAAAAATTGTGCTTCCACTTTTCTTAGGTAAAAATCGCCGAGTGCACTAGGTACTTCAGAAAGATTAAACACTAATGATTATTTTGATGTGACATTTGGCACAGATGTCACCGACAGTCATACCAACTTAGAAAAGAGATATTTCGACGAGTGGATTTTTGCACGAAATTTAAATTAAAAAGTCTTACTATTATTTGCCCACAGTAATATGTTGGTCATATCTTTCTGTATAACTATGAGATGGCAAAATTTTCGGAGTTGGCAGGAAGCCAAAATATCTATATACATATGTACATACATATAATGTATGTATATGTACATATGTATACATATGTATATAAATGCAAAATTATATATTTATGCCCATCTCTCTAGAATTACTGACAGCATACATTTCAAAAGATGAGGATATGAGGAATGAGCGATAATGTCACAGCACAATATATCGAACATTACGTCATTTTGCATAAAATATTTAAGACTTTTCTGGTAATAGGAGTGTAAATGCTTGATTAATTACATATTTAAAAACTGTTTTTTAAAAAAACAATTTTTTTTTTACTCTTCGTATTAACCAAGAATCAATAGAAAGATTGAAAAAGAAAATGTTGTTATGTTTATGGAAAATTTTTATTTTTTCCTCTCACTATTTTTTGTTATTTTCCAAGCTAAAAACATCGCATTGTTTACCTAAAATTTATTTAAAAAAAAAATCACATTGTACAAAAAACATCGAGATATACAATCACAAACGACAGTATTCTGGTACAAATTTGGTTTTCAAAATTATTGAAAAAAGTGCTCAAATTGTTGTGAAAAACAACAATGAATCAGCTGTTTTTATGACATAATTTTAAATTTCAGTTTTCGAGTTATAATTAGAATCACAAAAACAAAATGTTGCAATAACATTTTGGGGGCTCGTCGCTGCGTCAATTCAAGTTGGCAAGGCATGAATATATATGTACATAAGCTTTCTAAGTAAATGGGAGTGTTATTGCTTTAAAATGTCTGTATCTAAGGTATTAAAAATAAAAATATGTATGTATATATGTATATATATAATTTTTGCACTGCTGCTTCAACGTCTCATATTTAATGCCTTAGCAGAGCACATATCCAGCCCACTGCATAAATGCGAAGAGATATGCATTAATTAAGATACCACATCATTACATACATACATACATCCCTCATATTCCCCGCATTTCATAAGCAAGTATAGCACATCATGCCTGCATCTAATATTTCGCAAGGCTCAAACTTTCGTATCCAATAAAATTCATTGAAGATAATTGGCTTGATGACAATCAGCAAAGTTCGCTTTCTTTCATTGTATTTACAGCGATATTGAATGCAATTCTCAGACACATTGCACAAATGAGGGTCAGGAATATTTTTTTATATGTACATACATATGTATGTATGTTGGGGAGGGTCAAATATTTTCAAGTACTTGGAAAAGAGATACGCAGTTTTCTTTCTGATAATAAGAAAAAGAGAAAACTGTTAGGTGAGGGACCTTCAGTTACGATTAAGAGTTCAAACATGGAGACCACTTTGGATTACACTATTATTGTTCTATTATTGTTCCTTAGGGTTGCCTATCAACCAATTTTGCAGAGTAACAAGCGGGAAAAAATGTTGTTCCCCCCCTAATGTATGTATATCACATGCAATGTGTTCGCGAATAACTTGGTGTTCTTCGAAAATGAAATATAGCATAAAAATAAAATTCTTTGCAAATATCTGATTATTTCATTCAAAAGGAAAGCAAAAACTTGCGAAACGTCAAGCATATGAGTTTTTAAAAATTAAATAATAATAGTAATAGAGGATATATGCATAGCAATTGCGTGACACGTGCAAAACTTATACTATATATACATATACATATGTATGTATATACATACATATGCAAAAATCAGGCTAAAAACATCGGTTATTGACACCAAAAAAATTTTATCACGCAACACGTGGCACGTGGAAGGAGATTTTTGGCAAACCATTATACTTTAAATGAAATATACTATGTATATATTGGAAGCATATTTCTCTATGGCAACTAATTTAGTTAGTAAAGCCCCAAAAAGTAAGCATAAGAACGCGCAAAATGCTAAGTGAATATGTGAGTGACTGTCGAACCCTGTAGGAAAATCTTCTAACTTGCTGTGATCCTAGGCAATAAATTATTATTTTTGTTCTTATACCCAGATCTGGAGTAAGTTTGTCATGAAGTTTGTAACACACAGAAGAAATTGTCGGAGACCCTCTAAAGTATATAAAATACTATATAATTTAAATGATCAGCTTAACGAGTTTATTCAATTTAGCTATTCAAACGCGAATTAGTCCCTGTCTTTTTGAGATGTTGATCTGAAATTTCACAAAACACAATTTCTTCCCAAAAAACTGCTCATCTGTTGGAATCATTAATATTGGACTACTATATCATATAGCTGTCATACAAACTGACCAAACAAAATTAAGTTCTTGTAAAGAAAACTATTTTATTTTACAAGATATCTTCATGAAATTCGGTACAGATTGTTGTTTAAGCCAAGGCCACAAACTCCGAATATAATGTTCGAATCGGACTACTATAGCGTATGGCTACCATACAAACTGAACGATCGAAATCAAGTTTTTATATCGAAACTTTTTTATTTTACAAGACATCTTCATGCAATTTTGCATAGATTGTTCTCCAAGACAATACTACAGTCTACGAATATAATGTTCGAATCGGAATACTGTAGCTTAGCGGATATAAATATTACAATAATATGATAGCAAAAGTCTAGTTTTTCTTGCATGGTCATAGTAACCACTCACACTTAGATGTCCCTTAAGAAATTCGTACATGATAATGTACTTACATATGTGTGGGCATGTGGGCATATAAAGGGTAGTCCAATTACAAAATTTCATAGTTGAAATTTGCAGATGCGCGAATTCATAGCCAAGGTCATAAAATACGTATGCGTAAATTTGGTCACACACACACGATATGCAAAACTATATAAAGGGTAGTCCAAATAATTTTGCTACGACCGAAGACTTGTCAAAGCTATGTACATATCGTCACCTAAAATTCAAAATAACGTATCATCACTTTTCATAAGTTTAGAGGCGAAGGAAAAACGATATATTGGAAAGCACTCATAGAAACAAAATTTGAGTTTTGGTTATAAAATGGTTATATATTGATTATATGTGACAGCGGATGCTGAAAATTTTATGCTAGCTATACGTAATACGATGTAGTGAATCATAAGCAATAACTAGCTCAATTTCAATTTTTTTGATAATACGAAATTTTGCATTTTAGGTGACGATATGCAAGTATATTATAATACGAATAAAAATATGGGTCGCACAGTTATCAGGAATGCCTGAACTTTGGCAACAAACGCACTTCCATTCGCACGTGTGTCGTTTCTACGTCACAGGAACAGACTTACATAGATACATATACATATATCCCGCCAAATACTGGCACATAGCTTTGATTGCCCAAATCACCAAACACTCCACACACTCATTTTCCTTTGGATGAACACCCAAGAGATTATACTTAAAATTTAAAAGTATAAGAATCAACCTATACTTACATACATATTTATGTTTTCAATATATAAACAAATGAATGAAATCTTCTAAAAATCAAAAGTAACAACACAAAACTTACTTATTGCTGTGTGCCTTATGTGTTTTTCTTATTGTAATCGTGCATTTTCCAAGCTAAGCAGAGCCCAGGCAACCGCCACACCACATTAACGAAAAAAGTTGTCAGTTGATAGCCGCACATCGTGCCGCGTTGGCCGGTGAAATTTTAGAATATTGGATAATACGAAAAATATGCTGTAGTTTTGAAAAAAAAATATTAAATAATAAAAAAAATTTAATTAAAAAAGTTAATGAAAAAAGTTTAACTTAAAAAATTTAAATAAAAAATTGTAATAAAAAAAAATTAATTAAAAAAATTAAATTAAAAAAATTTTAAAAAAAAAAAAATAAATTTAGTAAAAAAATTTAATTAAAACAAATTTTAATTAAAGAAAATTTAATTAAATAAAAATTATTCGAAATAAAAATTATTAAAAACTTTCAATTAAATAAATTTAATTTAAAAAAATTTAATAAAAAAAATTAATATTAATTTAAAAAAATATTATATAAAATCTTTAATATAAAAGTGTAAAGTTTAGAATAATTTAGATAAAAATTATGTTCAGAAAGTGCTTAACGACTTTTGCACAAGCTAAAAATGCAAACAATGCCGGCTGTCTAACGCCTATAGTATGTCGAACTACGCATAGACATGCTAGCCAAAATAAAGCCGATAGTCGTCCACCAAAAGTTTTGATTACCGGTAAGTTTCAAGTGTAAGTGCCGTGCAGAAGCCTTTGAAAATTATAAAAACTGAAAGAGATCCATAGTAGATTGAAATCGACTGGAAAAGAAAGATAAAATATCGAAAATTTAATAAAAAAATGACTGGCGATCTGAGCTTGGGTTTCCCCGGGTAAAAATAGCCCTTTTCAACAATTTTTTCTCATATAAAAAATGAAATGAAGTTAAAATTGGATTTTTGGCTGAAATTTTTACAAAAAAAAATCGAAAAAAATCCTTCGTCCAAGTCTTTAAGAATTGTATCTCAAAGGCTTGTGTAAAGTTTCATAAAGATCCGTTGAGTAGCTTTCGAGAAATCTCACCAACCGACTTCAAAAACACAGATTCGATGAAAATGCGTTTAAAGGCGGGCGCACAAGTTCTCAAGGCTATATCTCCGAAACTATTACTCGGATCAACTTGAAATTTTAGGACAATATTCTAGAGGTGTTGTAGTAATTTAATAAGGCAATAAAAAAAATTAGATTTTTTGAAATCCGTAAGCCCATGTAACTCCTTTAGTCCAAATAAGGTTTCTTCCTTAATATTTTAAATAAAAAAACACAGTGTATGTGGGACATAAGAAGATAAGTATGCTGGAATTTCGCTGAAAAGTCTTTTTGTATAAAAAAAAATTTTAAAAAATTTTAAAAAATGAAAAAAAAGCAAAAAACAAGAATAATTCAACTTTTTACATAAATTTTGTGGTTAAGGGGCTATACCAGTGTGACGCATGAAAAATTAGGCGATTTTCGTGAATTTTTTTAAAAGAAAGTACTAGATTGAATGTTTGGACGTTCTATGGACGGTATAGCCCCTTAAGTGAAAAAGAAGTAAATGCTAAAGTTGGTTTTCTTTTGATTATGTAAAATTTTGTCCGACAATTTTTTTCTATAGAACTCGTAGTTTTGCTGGAAATTGAGTTCAATCGTTTTTAACCCTTAAAATATCAACCTTGTCCTTTCTCTACCTCCTCCCGAACTCAGTTCGCTTTTAAATTATTTTTCATTTAATTTCTGATGTTTTATCTTTCGTTTCTAATGAGCTTCATCTTATTGTAATTGTTGTTGTTTCATTTTTGATTTTGCGAAAATAAGACCTTGTTACTAAAAATATGCACAATCATCAACAAGAGCTATCAAAGGAAACGAAATATGCCAAATGTGCTCGTTAAGCAAAAACAATATTCCGCCATTTATTTATAATATGACCTGATATTTGAAAAATTAGTACGCAGTGCGCAAATAGTTGTAAGCAAATTTTATATATTATAGTAAGAAAAATATTGTGTACTAATTTTGAGAAAAATATGCGCTGAAGAATAAACTAAATTTTAAATTTGAGGAAGAATGATATTTTTTCTTATAAATTATTATTAAGGTTCTTTTTTTTTACAAAGTAAATCAGATTATCTAATTTACTATTAAAATTTAATATTTTTTCTGCCTGCTAATTGAAGAAGACTCAGCAAAATCTTATACTTATTAGCTTGCATTGCAAAATTTTCTCTTTCTCCCTTCGCCAGGTGGCCTAGGGCAACTCGGCATGGAGTGCGCCAAACTTTTGCGCTCTCAATATGGCGCTGAGAGTGTTGTACTCTCCGATATCATTAAACCCAGCAAGGAGGTTATAGAGAGTGGTCCCTACATATTCGCCGATATTTTAGACTTCAAGGGTCTGCAAAAGATTGTCGTCGATAATCGCATCGATTGGCTGATACATTTCTCCGCATTGTTGAGCGCGATCGGTGAGCAAAATGTGCCTCTGGCGGTACGGTAAGTGTTGCGAATACGTACATACAAAGTATATGCATTTTATATCATTTTATATATTAACAAGTAAGGAAGGGCTATGTTCGGGTGTAACCAAAAAAAGAGAATGAAATTCTTGTAACTTGCAAGGATCAAAGCTTGCACGGACGGACAGACAGACAGTCACTCGGATTTCAACTCGTCTCATCATCCTAATCATTTATATTATATACATATATGTATGTATACACAACGCCATATCTAACTCGCTTACTTTAAGGTGATCCATACAACCGCTAGGTGAACAAAACTATTATACTTTGTAGCAACAGTTTTTGAGTTTTCATGATACCCATGCGTCCATGTGCTTTTTGTTTTACTTTGTGTCATTGGTTTTTTCATTTTCATCGCCTGCACGTTGATTTTCTGTCATAACTTAGGAAGACTTTCACTTAAACACGCAAAGTGATTACAAAATAACTGTACAAAGTAATCGCGTGATATCAACAATAACATTTTTGCGCCTTGCTTCCCCATATGGTTTTAATTTATTTTTCTGAAATATTTCAGCGTCAACATCGAGGGTGTACATAATGTCATCGAACTGGCGAAACAGTACAATTTACGCATTTTTGTGCCAAGCACAATTGGCGCATTCGGCCCAGACAGTCCGCGCAATCCAACTCCAAATGTAACAGTGAGTATTTGCCACAATTATTAGGTGTCATGTGTAGCATAGCTGAGCGCAGTGCAAATTACACACTTACTGCAATTGTCCTTGCATTATCGGTAAATATTTATGGTACTAAAAAATTATGAAAAAATCATTTTTTTTTTTGTCTTATTTAATTTTATAACATCTCTAGAATACTGAGCTAAATTCTGAAATTGATTTGAGTAAAGTTTTAGAGATCCAGCCTTGAAAAGTTGCGCCTTCGAGGTCAGCTACAACATCTTGAATGAAGATTTTTTTGTTTGGCTATAATTAATTAAAAAAAAAAAAAACGTCGAGAAATTTTCACGAAAATTTTGTATTTTTTTGTAAATACGGCTGCCAAAAATCTGATTATTCGTTCTTTTTTGTATTTCCTTCGCTCAATGCCTAGTTTTTGGTCTTAATACCGATTTTTTTTTAATTTTGATGATAATGGTCCGATCTGAACATTTTTTTCGGAGATTTTACCGTTGCCTTGGATAGTAATGTGTGCTAAATTTCATGAAGATATTTTCTGAAAAAAAGTTTTCTCATACAAGAACTTGGTTTTTATTGTTCAGTTTGTATGGCAGCTATATGATATAGTGGTACGATCAAGACAATCTCTTCCAAGATAATACCGTTGCTTTGGGCAATATTGCATGCGAAATTTAGTATAGATATCTCGTTAAATAAAAAAGTTTTTCATTCAAAGACATGATTTTGAATGATCAGTTTGTATGACAGCTACATGATATAGTAGTGCGATCTAAATAGATGTTTTCGAAGATTATACCGTTGTCTTGGAAAATAGTTTGTGCCAAATTTTATAACGATAGCTTGTCAAATAAAAAAGTTTTCCCTACAAGGACTTGATTCCGATTAAAGACTTCGTTGAAAATTAAATATACCTACTTGCACAGTATGTAACTATGCTCGTTAGTTAATTTCTTAACTTTTAATTTTCGATTCCTAGACAACTAACTGGGTTTTATATAACAAATGTAGATTCAACGTCCCCGCACAATGTATGGCGTCTCGAAAGTGCATGCCGAACTCATGGGCGAATATTATTACCATAAATTTGGCTTGGATTTTAGATGTTTGCGTTTTCCCGGTGTTATTTCAAGCGATCCACCTGGCGGTGGGACTACTGGTGAGTACTTTTGCTATATTGCATAAACATTTTTAAAATAAACGAGAATAATCTTGAATAAAATGAAAATTGGCTCGTCGCCACAATAAATTTCAATTATCAATCTAAACAAAACCACAATTTTCAAAACAATAATGAAAATGTGATTATTGCAATAATAAAAATATGATTATTGCGATTATTGTTTTCACTTTATTAAATGTGCAATTTATGTGCGCAAAATCGTTGCTATTTTCAATAATTGAGTAGTGAGAAATGGGCAAAAACACTGGAGCGTACATAATGCTTTGCTACAGAAATGGTAAATCCAATAATTCAGAATGCGATTGAGGTTAACCCAATTTAATTGAGTAAATATCAAAATATTTTCGAACAGAAAGTTATGCAGAAGAAAATAAGAAAAAACGTTAACTTCAGTTACAACGCAACAATAATACACTTCAATAAATACAAAAGATTCGATATGAGAACTTGATTTCGATCGATCACTTTGTATGGCAGCTGTATGGTCGAGTGGTCTGATTTAAACAATTTCTTCGGAGATTGTATCGGTGCCTTGAGTAAAAATCTGTGCTAAATTTCGCGAAGATATCTTGTGAAATAAAAAAGTTTTCCATTCAAGAACTTGTTTCGGATTGTTCAGCTTGTATGGCAGCTATATGATATAGTGATCTGATCTAAACAATTCCTTCGGAGATTATACCGTTGCTTTGAAAAATAGCTTTTACCAAATTTTATAGAGATAGCTTGTCAAACAAAAAAGTTTTCCTTATAAGGACATGAATTTAATCGTATAGTTTGTATGTCAGCTATAGGCTATAGTTGGCCAATATCGGTGGTTCCGACAAGTGAGTAGCTTCTTGGAGAGAAAAGGACATGTGCAAAATTTTAGATCGAGAACTCAAAAACTTAGGGACTAATTCGCGTATTTACAGGCTAGCAGACACACATACATACGTGCATAAAAGGCTAATTGTATAAACCTGCATAACGGTAGGAATGAAATAATGTGTTTTAAACAATCTAATCAAGATGCATATATGGACATAAAAATCATTACTGATTTATTTTTACTTTCCTTATTTTTCGTAGATTACGCTGTCGCCATTTTCCATGAAGCACTGCGCAGCGGCAAGTACACCTGCTACTTGCGTCCAGACACACGTCTACCAATGATGTACATTGAAGACTGTCTACGGTGAGTTTAAAAACCTATACATAGCCACTATTTCTTTTAAAATATATTGTACTAATTGCTACCAACTTTGCAGTGCCTTGCTGGAATTTATGCGCGCACCGTCGGAAAATCTGAAACGGCGTGTCTATAATGTAACGGCCATGTCGTTTACACCGGAAGAACTGGTAGAAGAATTAAGTAGTTATGTGCCCAATTTGCACGTGACTTACAAGCCAGATAGCCGACAGGATATTGCCGATTCATGGCCACAAGTGTTTGACGATTCTGAGGCACGCCGCGACTGGGGTTGGCAGCATAAATACGATTTAAAGAACTTGGTTAGTTTTATGGTGAAGGATGTGCGAGACAACTTTATAAAGCTGGAAGATGCCAAAGTGTGCGCATCTTCAACGTGAATGTTATAACGGTGTGCATTGTGCTTTAACCAAACAGTTCTTAAAACTTGCTCAAAAATGTTAGAATACAAGATTACGAAAAGTATTTATCATTACTTTTTTCGGTTAGGCTATGAAAATCGTTACAAAACCAAATTGCACTATAGCTTTTATTTTCTCACTTTATTGACAATTTTGTTGTCAATAGATTTTTAGTTAACATTTATTTAAAATTGACCAAAATATTTCCTCCCCAACACTATTCATTTCACTAAAACTTTTTCACTATAATTTAATAAATTAATTCTACTTCTCAAATTAACGGCAGTGCTTACGCTTTGTTTACAATTTCCAAGCCGTTCTATGCTTCTTCTTCTCATATCCAAAGAACTACGTCACAAGTTGGTGTTTGGCGTAATCTTGTATTCTATCATTCTTGAACTTGGCAAATCAAGCATTTATTACATATACATAAATATTTTTTAAAATACCTAGTATTATGAAGTAAAATTTTAATATTACTAAAAGAAGTATTTTAAAGCTGTACATAATTAATTTTCAACAATACATGGAGTGAGATTTTTCAATACAGAACACTGGAAAATTTTTAATTTCATGAAGAGCGTAATTACTTTAAAATTATAAATCATAGTCATGAAGCACATAATTATTTTAAAATTTTAATCACACTCTTAAAATTGCTAAAACGCTTAATCATTTTAACCATAGTCTTAAAATATAATTAGTGGTTTCTTAGCAAAAATTATTTGTTTAAACAACCGTACTAAATTGTGATGCATTAATTAGTGGTTCGCTACCAAATATGGTTGCAAACCTTGCAAAAATTCTTATAGACTCATTAATGTGCTCCTCTCCACGGAAATCTTTAGTAAAAGGCGAAAGATTTATTCGACAACTGAAGAGAAGCCAGAGTAACTTAAAGAACGCTGCAATAAAGTATTTCTTTTCTCCTATTTATAAACCATATGCGAAGTATAACGCAAAATGCAAGTTAACGAAATCGCATCCTTTTCAAGCGCAGCAGACAAAGGGGCTGCATTAAGTGCCAGGTATTCACAGGTATGCACATTCGTTTGTATGTATGTAATATTACTAAAATGCATTATTTGTGCAAGCCAAGTACACGCTTATAATGCAAAGTAAAGTTTTAGTAAACAAGAAGCTATACATTATATTTCACTCATCAAGATTGAGAAACAACGAAATCATAAAAAAGAGATTTTCAGTATCTGTGTGGTAAAACACTGATACTTACATATGTACATACATTTGAACTTATGTATGTATGCATATTAAATCCTTTGCCTTTTAGTAACTCGTGATGCAATTCATTCTAATATTTTTAACAACATTGTTGTTGATTTTCGCCAAAGCGATTTTTCATAAAGCTCCTATTACATTAATAATCAAATGACACTTACCCAGGTATTGAAAATTTTATAATTATTATGTGATCTTCGCAAGTGTTGAGGATATGAAACAATGGGAACGAGCAGCTATCTGTTGTTGTTGTTGTAGCGACAGAATTCTGCCAACAGTCGCACAAGATAATACTGTCAGTCGGCGGCCGCACTTCCGAAGCAGCAAAGCAGCTTATTATATAATTTTGATTATATTTAAAGTATCGATGTTGAAAAAACTATAAAATTAATATAAACTTTAATTATTGAGTATGGTAAAATATCATTTACGTATATACATACTTCTTTATAGTTTTCGCAGCGGAACTTTAAGCAAGCCTTGACATTTTAGCTTATTTTGCCGGCTTATTTATAAATGAAATAGATTACTCCAATAAAGTTAAATAAATATAAACTTAAATTATTTAGTATGGTAAAGTATTATGTAAAATATACCTCTTTATAGTTGTGGCAGAAAAACTTGTAGCAAGCGTTGACCTTGGTATTTTTGCTGCTTTTGACTGCCTTTTTATAAAAGAAATACTCGTACATTTCTTCAATAAAGTTAAACTGGTCGCAAGTATTTGTTATATATACACACATATGCACGATTTCATAAACAATTGCCGCCAGAAAATCGATTATTTGATCACTTGTTAATTTAAAGAATTATTCGTAAAGAGCACAATTTTAATAAGCTTCGTCTTTTAAGGCGTAGGAAATAAATATTGGAAAGTAGAGTTAAAATGGCGACAAATATTTTCAGTAGACAGCGTTGCATTCATGTTGACAGTTTTAATAAAATTGAAAATTATATTATATGTATTATGAATATGAAATTCCAATTTACATTAAATTTAAATTTTTAAAAGCACATTCAATTTAACAATAGGAACAGGAATTATTCAAACAAATTTATGCTCATAATTGCAGTAATTAATATTGATTTTTGCCGACAGATGCTGCTGCAAAACAGAGTATTCTGGTGGTATTCACTATTCGCAAAACATGCTTATTATTTGTAAAAGGAACTCGATATTTATTAAAAAGCTTTCTATTAAATAACACACTTTGGTTTTTAAATAATATTAATTTTTAAAGGTAAATATGTAAGCAATATATCTTCAATAATCAAAATTATTTTCACTAAGTTCTACTATTCCATCATTTTCCAGTCAATTTGTGAATTTAGTTTTTGCACTTGAAAGCAACTCTGTGCCTGGAAGCTGTCAATTTACAGTTCCGCGTAAATTTCCGCGTCCGTAGTGGCCCAATAAGACAAACTTATGAGAAATGTATTCAAAAGTGCAAATATTTAAGTAATTTATAATAAATGTTGTTATTAAAAGTGTTGTGTTTCGTTATTTAATGAAATATTGGTTTCGGTATTGTGTTTAGTGCATTTTGACAGCAAATACAGAGCGACCTAAAAGTCGGCTCATGTATGGACATGCAGATGCATGTATGTAAGTGTATATGGAAACTGTGTTAAATGTATGAATAAGATCAAATATCGGTTGGGCATTGCTGTCTAATTATTACAGAGGCGCTATAAATGTTATTATGAATTGTGGTAAGTAAAAAAAGCATTTATTATTCAGTAAATATTAATATGCAAAATTTTGGCAAGCTGACATCAGCATTTTGTTGCTTGTGTAGTTGTAGAAAAGTTACAATTGACGTAGCGCCATCTAACAGCGTAATTGCAAGTTTTGTATTTGCACATTGTACGTTTTTTTCACTTGCGGTGACAGGAAATTATGAGCACTTACAACACATTCACAATAAATTCAAGTCGATAGTGCTATGAAATATTTCCGTCGTAATTGATAGCGATTTTAAACGACATATGTATGTATGTCGCCTTAAAATATTGTAAATTGTATTGTATTATTCATATATATGTATTTAAATATAGTTTATCGTATTTTTAATATATAATGTCGAAATAAAAATAGAATAAATATCCATTGTTATTTTCTTCTTTTATTTCCATGACTACATGACTTTCCAGCCTATTGGGAATACCATTATTAATGTATTTTGTGCATAAAAGCAACTCTGGGCTTGGAATTTCCGCGGATTTTGTAACAGTTCCGCGTAAATGTCCGCGTCGGTAGCAGTAAAATAAGTTTAATTTAAGAAAATTGTGTTAAAAATGTATAGTTATAGTGATTCGTGATGAAACTAATCAGTGTATGTGTTGTGTTTCATAATTATATGAAGTGATAACTTGGACCTTGGTGTTTCGTGTATTTTTTACAGCAACCACAGTTTAGCGCAGGAGTTGTCCTTTACAAGAGTGCTTGCAGGTACATTATATATATAGATAAATTCAAACGCATTGGTTATAATAGATTTTTGCTCTTGAATTGCAGCGGCGGCACTCCAAATATTGTTGGGAACTAAGGTCAGTGAAAATATGTTAATATTTCTTATATACATATATAACAAAGTGTAATTCATAAAATATATAGAAATTCGACATACTGTCAGTTGCATATGTAGTTGTAGAAGTGAACACATTGACATATAGAGGCTTTAGAATAAATAAAGCACGGTATGGAATTTATGTTCAGCGTTTATACGATCAGAAAACAAGAAAGAGTGGAATTCTTACCGTACTCGTAGTTCACAGGGCGACCCGGTGCTCTGCAACAAATTTTTCAGTTTTTATCTCCAACAATTACTGAATCCTATATAATCCTTTGGTCTCAATTTTCATTCTAAGGCGCCCTGCAACGTCCATGTTAAAGAAATATAAAATTTCAATGTGTTCTTTATTCTGTGCTGCAATTGTGTTCAATGTATTTCTTCAATTTATTTGATTTCAGTTCACTATACCATTTTTATTACAATTTAGACAAATTCTTCAATTCCATAGCTTGCTATTCCACAATCGGTTTAAATAAGTTCCTTTTTCATACAATTCCAATTAGCTTATAAAGTTAAGTAAACTTAAAATGCAACTATTAGTATTTTACAAAGCGTTCACTTGTTAATACTAACGACAAGTAGCATGCTTCAGTGTAAATAGGGTAAACGTAGTTATGTACATATATTATTTATTTAATTTTATTTTAATATAATAGTTTAAAAAGTTAGTGAATTAATCGGTTTTTATTTCGTGATATGGTTTCCTGCGAGTATACACGCACGCATATACATATTTAGGTGGTTAATATATTCAAATACAATTCGATTTACAAATATTTTGATTTAATACATCTATTATTTAAATATTTCTTTGCATGTGCTGCAAGCATTTTTTTCTTAAACATAAACCTTTAATTTGCATCCTCAGTGCGCTTTGCCAACAAAAACTCGCCTCTCTTAATTTTTATTTGTGCACAATTTTTCAAGGCGTCTCATTCACACGCTCTCAGATAATTTCAAGTTTAATTCTTACTATATACCTTTGTTATTTCACTTCCCTGTAGCCATGGGCTAACTTTTGAATTCAAACTTAATGCATAATTTTAGAAACTGTTAAATTCGTGCTATAATATGTATTTCTCACTGATACACAAAAAATCGCTACTTTTGGTATTTATATTTAAACACATGCATAAGCAAACATTCGTTTTTAGTTTTTTTTTTTATTTGGCTATAAGGAGTTATTTGGGTTCGTTAAAGTGTCGCTTCTCATACCATAACAATTCGCTCAAATATCCTCAACATACGGTTGATTGTCGTTGTTGCTTACTGTAAAGTGGTAAAATGCGCCGCCATGTGTTTTGTTATACAACGCAGCTAAGATGGAATTATCCTCGTTGCTGCTTCTAGCTGCTGCCTCTGCTGCAGCACTCTTACCACCCATGCAATCAGCAGCAAATGCAGTAAACTTTGCTTGCTGCCTTAAATATGTATTGTTCGCTTTAACACCGACAACATGATCGTGTAGCATATCTTCAGTACTGCTGTTTTCACAACTTTTATCAACACTTCCTCTCTTCCCGCTACCCAAACGTTGTTGGTTATTGTAAAAGAGTTTGTTGTTATATTTGTTAATTACATTATTGTTATTATTGTTGTGATAAACGTTTAAATTAATGCCATCATTTATGGCTTGTTGGCATTTTTTTGCTGTAAGAAAGTAAGAAGATGGTGAGTGAATGACTTGAAGTAAGAAAATATTTAAATGCGTCCAAGTTTGAATATTTTTATATATTAGATTAGCCATTATATCCCCAAATTGATTTTTTTTTTTTTTGCATTTGCAGCTTGAAGTTTAAATTTTTCTAACGTAAACAAGCTCTTTACTTTCAATTTAAACTGGCCTTTTATATGGCCGTTTTTGAACTTTTGCAATAAATTTTATTAACCTCCTCAATAAATAAATCTACAACAATGAGGAAGTGATATTCTTATTCAAAATTTTGTCCTCTACAAAAATAATAATTCTTTTCATAAACGCATTACTTTAAAAGTTATACGCAGTTAACGTTATGCATCTATTGTACTGTGTTCATATGGTACACCATGTCGTATGTGGAACATGTATAAATCACATGCATGAAAGCTCATGTCCATCCGAGTTTAACTGTGTATTTATAATACAGGAATGTTTTTATAAAAAAAATAATTGACAATTTTTGTAGGACACAAAATTTTGTATTAGAATATAAAATATGCAATGTTGTAGATTTACTTGCTTAATGCAAATTATCAAAACAAAAAATAAAGAATTGTCTACTGAAAAAAATAGCTTGTTTACATTGAATAGGCAAAATTTAAATTTTCAGTGCATGTTTGCAAAACAAAAGCAAACAAATTAGAAAATAACGGACACACTAACACACATGTATTTGTAAATGTGTAGAATTTGGACTGACTTTTAGTGGTTCATTTTATGCACATGTATGAACAGCATGACAACAAAACAACAACAGCATGAGTATGAGCAAAAATTTAGCCAATACGAAAATGAGGTTATATTTTTTGAGAAATACAAAATTATTAATTGGCATAACAAAATTAATTCCTACAAAGGATTTATATAAAAATTGTTGTATTGCTTGCTTTATATAATTAATATTTGCGGTTCACTTGCCTAAATTGGCACACAAGCGCAAGGACATTGTGTTGTTTGTTTGAAGACTTGTATGTACTTATGTATGTATGCTCTTTGTATCTTATCAACACAAGCAGTATCTAAGGGTGCTCCCTAAATGGACTTTTAAAGCAGAGCCCAGCGTAAAAGCTCGTATTGTGTAAATTGAAAAATACGCTCGGCTCGGCTTTGAGCGTCCACTCTGCGTGCAACCTAAAGTTTTAACAAGTCATTGCTAAAATACGTGAACCAATCGTTATGTTAGTCATTTCTAGTCGCCAAACAGTTAGAATAACATTATCTCAATTATGTAATTTTTGGAGCGCTTGTTCAAAAACAAAAATTATACATATATTAATAGATTGTCTAAAATTAGCATATTTAAGTATACAAAATATAAATAATTTTCACTATTGTGCTTTATTTGCAATTTCATAAATGTCGTAATTAATACGTTTAAATTTACATGGTATCTTTGCTAAAATATTTATTTGGCTAAGATTTGGTAATTTTTAGTACTGTAAAAAATAGTAATATATATTTTTAATGCTCAAATCATGAGCTAACATATATTTTATATTTATATTTTATTTGAGTAAACGTTTATAAGCATTATTTCACATACTTTTATACTGTTCTGCATAATTTGTCACATTTTTCAAAAATTTTCAACATTTATCAACTTTTTTGCCACGGCCTGTCTGCAAAGGCGTATATGGTACATACATACACTCGCGTTCAAAAACTTAAGCTTACGAATCAAATATGCTGTGTATAGAAATATGTGCCAAAAGTGTTCATAATGCATATTCTCCTGTTTTAGCACAAAGTGTAATCATGCATACATTTTTATTAAATAATTTGTATGCCTTGCATTTAATTTCACAAGCAATTTCACTTCAATTTCATTTAAGTACATTTGTGCATACAAAAAAGTTGCAGTTGCAGTTGTAAACTAATCAAATAATTTACATAAATACATATTTTACAAAAACCATTTTTACATACATACATACGTATGTATGTAAAAATATGTATATATTTATATATTGCGTTACCAGGTATTTGAGTAGTGTTTTTAGTATTGCATCTGAGGTGGTTTGGTTGCTTGTTGCTTAAAATATAATTACTAATTTCGTATACATAAAAGCAATTATACAAATTTTAATTTATAATAGAATTATGCTAAGCGTAGGTACTCAAAGTTGCTTTAATATTGCATAGAAGCTAACAATAATCATAAATTAATACACCAAAACCTAATTCGTTGTGAATTTGAAAGTTAAAAAAAAATAATACGTTATTAGTTATAAAAAAAAATTAAATTATTAAGTGAAATTCATGAATTTTCATTGCAATTTCTTTAAATATATACGTTATAATTTGCCTTACGTCTAATATTTCGCTAAATTGTATTTGCGCTGAGCGATATGTTTATGTTTGGTCTAATTTAGATCATGTGCGACAATAAGCAACGACTAACATCCCGATTGGCGCGATGCAAGTGACCTTGATAAGTATGTTGTTGTTGGTATACAACTACTGGAGGTGCTTGCGCTTCATTTTGTTGCTGATAATTGGAAGCATTAATTACTTGCTGTTGTTGTTGTTGTTGTTGCTGTTGCCACAGCTGATCGTGCTGTTGTGTTGTGTTATAGTGTGTATTACTTGTTGTATTGGTGGTTTGATTGGTGAGATTTGCTGCGCCGTTATTGACATCTACCTGTGGTTGTTGTTGCTGTTGTATGTCCTCAGTATCCATTAGACAAGACTGTGTGCCAATTTGTGTAGAGGGGAGCGAGAAGAAATCTGTAAAACATACACACACATGTTGATAAAACACACAATACCATATGTATGTATATAAAGAAGCATGCATTCATTGAAAGCGTGTAAGCAAAAATATAGATTAAAACAAAAATATTTACAATAGCGGTAAAAATCAGCAAAAACAATATGGAGCAGAGGTTAAGTAAAATTTTCCATATTTCAGGCATAGGTAGTTACAAAATTACTAAAGGTATTCATAACACCTTATCTTGAACTGTGCGCTGTCGCCGCGCAGTCACAGTCAGCGCTGACTCACAGCAACACTGTGCTGCAGTCAACAACGCCGTAAGCTGCGTGACCCAAATGTATAAAAATAAATGTGCTGTAAGCGCAAAACCAAAAAATACACATACATACATACATAGTTGCTGAACTGCTTTTTTTTCTTTGCCGATAAAAAATTATCAACTTTTTTGCACGCGAACGTCAGCAGCGTCGGCATCGCGCTGCTGCTCTGCACATACCGGTCGCATTAAGAATGTGCGGCGCATTTTTAATTAATTAGAGAGCAATTGTGTGTCGATATGTATACATTTATTATAATGGCACATTTCTATATATGCATGTACATATGCCTGTCTGTATATAAAAGCAAAAAGTGCAGTGCAATTTAGATAAACTGCAGAATTAATCAAACGTCAATTTTTAGCAGAACATGACAGTTGGGGCGAAACAGTTTTTTATTTGTATTTGTATTTGTATTCGTCAAGCTATTTTGCATTGTGACTAACAATCAATAGCGCAAGTGGAGTGTGGGGGTGGAAGTGGTACTTAGCATGTACATATGTATGTATGTATGTATGAAAGCTTAATGCAAATGGTATTATTAATACAAAAAATATTTTAATTATTATGGAAAGTGAATAGGTTATAAATACACGTGTTTATATGTAAAATTTATATGTATTTATACCCTGAATAGTAAATGTATATTTAGTTTACCATGAAAATTATAGCAACCAAAAAGAAACGTGGAAGACTTTATAAACTATATAAATGATCAACATGACGAGCTGAGTTGATTTAAACATGTCCGTCCGCTTGTATAGACGCCAACTAGTCTCTCAGTTTTTGAGATATTGATCACTATTGACCACTATTATCATTTTATTTGGAGAGATATCTTGACAAAATTCAAAATTTTATAGGGTTTATTGCCGAATCCAACGGTACAATCACCGAAGAAATATTTCAGATCGGATCACTAAAGCATATATGCACATACATATGTACATATATATGTATGTATGTATGTAGCTGTCATACAAACAGATCGACTAAAATCCAGTCTTTGTATGAAAATTTTTTTTATTGGATGAGATATCTTATCGAATTTTAACATGGATTGTTGTCTAGGGCGAACGGTATAATCTACCAAAGAAATTTTTCAGATCGGACCACTATCAAAATTAAAATAAAGATCTTTTTACCCTCTTTTACTATAAGAAATGCATATGTGCAGGGTATTATATCTTAGGTGCAGTGTAGTTAACGGTTTTCTGGTTTTGTATACATACATTTGGATTTAAATACTATTGATATACTTCCTTTACTGTATATATGTGTGTACATTCACCTTTGTGGTGTGATAAATAAATCAATATCGTGCAATAATCAATAAGTCTTACTAAAACCATTTTTTTTCCTTTTATGATATGAATACTTTTGCAAAGAAAAAAAACGTATAATACTGAAGCATGGAAAGTTATTTACTTTAAATTAACTTATAAACAGACAATCCCCACTTCTACAAAAAAAAAAATTATTTTAACAAGTGAAGCTATCTTATCGTTTTTTAATAAAATTATGTGTCGGGCCTCCGCTATCTACTTGAAATTGTTTTTGTATTATGAACTGTGTGCGCACGACAAGTAAATAAAAAAAAAACAAGCGGCAAAAATTTCTATTAAATACTATTTGAGGGGGGACTTATCAAAGCCATCAACTTAAGAGTTGTTCCTACATATGCACATATATTTGTAAATATGTATGAATGTATATATGTACATATGTATGTATGTATGTAAGGTGCTGACACAATACGAATTCCCAGCCATGCATAAACGCTTGAACGAGTCATTAAAATGTTTAATATAATATAATATACATACATATACATATACATATGTATAAGGTGAGTGAAATATCACGTACATACATATACATATGTCTGTATGCACATGTTTGAATGGAAATATACATACATACATATGTACCATTTAAAGCTATTTTTAATTTTTAAGCGAAATTTCATGATTGAACTTAGAAACAAAACCGAAACCAGAAGAATGTGAGAAATCTTAGTGTAATATATTTATATATGTATTTTAAACTAAGTTTCGTTTGAACATACATACATACATATGTATGTACATATAATTATGTGAAATATATATTTTTTTTTATTAGTCCGGGTCATTTTTGATCAGATGTTAAGATTTGCGTTTTACTTTTAAAATTTTTAAAAAGTTTGAAATCAATGTGAGAGTTTATGCGAATTTTTTATTTCATCAATAGTTTTTGTTGGTCCCAGTCAAATTTGATCAGATGTTGAGACTTGTGAACAGTGTGAAAATTTGATCAGACGTTAAGATTTGCGTTTTACTTTACAAAAAAATTGAAATCAGTGAGAGCTTACGCGAATTTTTAGTATTTTTCTCAGTCCGGGTCAAATTTGATCAGATGCCAAGACTTGTGTTTTAGCTTCAAAATGTTTAACAAAATTTAAATCAAAGTGCGCTAATACGATATTTTTTATTTAGCAAGAAATTTCTAGTTTTTTTTCAATCCGGGTCAAATTTGATCAGCTGTTAAGATTAGTATTTTGAACAAAATTGAAATCAGTTGTGCGTATGCGCCATTCTTATTGCTTGTTGGGTTATTTGTTGCCTATTCATTTAAGAAACGCTATTGGTGTATACTTTGTTTCGGCCTTGCTAGACTAGCGGCTAGCAAACCATTAGGCAATATGCCGTTGTAACATAAAGCACCTACAACGTGGATTATATTAAATGTAATGCTAGTAATTTTCCACAACACAAATATAGAAAATGTAAATAGATAAGGCAAACATTGAGCAACAAATTTTAGTTGAAGGAAAAGTAAAATGTATAAATTATGGCAGCGTGTTTAAATGAAAAAGGAGAAAACTTAATATAAAAAATAAAAATATTTCTTTTCAAAAAAAGTAGTATACGCGCACACTCAATTTTTTTTCAAACTAAATCACAAATCTTAACATTTGATCAAATTTGACCCGGACTGACAAAAAAAAAAAAAACATTAACGATATTAATGTTTACTAAAATATTATGCATCTTTACACTCTTTATACCTTGAACAGGGTATATTATCTCCCAAGAAAAAAAATAAAAAAAATTTAAGTAAATAATTTTTTTTAATTGCATTTTATATAATTTAAAATACTAAACAAAATTGATTAATAAAATTGACACTCAAACGTGTGAAAATGTAATTTAATTAAGTTTAGCGCTACTCTTAATGGAATTCAAACACACTACTATTTTTATATACAAACATATGTACATATGGATGTACATACATACATATGTACATATGTATATATGTTTATAGTTCACACACTTGACCTCTAAATTAACGCAAAAAATAAACATTTCTTCAAGTTCTCCCACAATTACAAAAACAATAGGAATACAAAAACAACTAGCCGTTGCAATAAACACGTACAACAAAATGAAAGCAGATATAAACACAAGCCATGGAAAGCAAACAAAAAAATCCAATAAAAATAACAACAATACGTAGCAAGCAAAATACAACATAAAAACAAAATCAAACAAAAGTCATAAATAAAGAAAAGAAAAAGAATAAGGTGAATGAAATTACCATTACAATACTGCGCGGCAGCATAGTCATCGTCGTAACGGCAGCGCTTGGGCGCGCAACCATCCAAACCGGCAACTGCGACGTCGCGTATGCCAACGCCACTGTCGCAACCGTTGAGCAATGCACAGTTGGCGTAATCATCGTCGCTCACAAAGTAGCGCTTCTTGCGGCGCTGTGTGGCAGCTAGATCGCTGCCAAATGCAGCAGCTGCGCCAGCGGTTGCAACGCCAACATCCATGCCCGTGTGCACCATCGGCAGCATGCCATTGACATCATTTGCATTTGGCACACATGTGTTATTATTATTGTTGTTGTTATTAATATTCGTATTATTGGCGTCGTGTGTAATGCCGTTGTGCTGGTAGTTGTCACCCAGTTCATGGGCTGCATTCACATAGGAGAATCCATAATAACCGTTGGAGGAAATGTGTGACACAGGCGAAATGCCTGTGTCGGCGGGGTTCAAGCGCTGCTGCACCACACGTGGATTAAACATGTCCATGTGCCGAGAATTGACCGGCAATTCACCATTACCAATGACTGCGCCGCCACCATGTGCCCAGCACTCAAAGTTCGTCAGCACCATTTTCGATTTTCCCACAATAAGCACAAAGTAGGTAGCAGAAATGTATGAACTGTACAAGTCCAAAAAGTGAAGTCAGCAATATAGCGTATATATGAATTGACGCAGCTGCGTTGTTGATGGAAAATTCCCAAAAAAAATGTGCAAGGCTTCCTCTTCCCTCCAAATTTGTGTACTACTGTACCGCGAGTTAATTCTATAAAAGACACAAGAGTGCATAAAAAACAATTATACGCTAATACTTATAAGTAGAAAATTAAAACAAAAATATTCAACAACGATTAATTGCTTTATTTTTGGCCGTTGACTTCGTTTATTATTATTTTTTCTCACACAATATTGTTGTTGTTCTGTCTCGGCTACTTTGGCAATTAATTGATGTCAACGACGCTGACGCGAGCTTCGTAATCAAAAACACACCGCGTATACCGCTACCAATATCGCCGGTTCCCCCACCATTTATTTACATATGTACATACACTTGCCAGCACTTACAAACATACACAAACACACTTGCACTCAACTCTTTGCTATTCACATCCAGCCGCCGGTCATGCGGCCCATTTGAAATTACATTATTAAATCATTTCAGAAGTAAAAACACGTTGATGCTGATGGCAGCAGTTAAAAATAAATATATATTAATAAGAAAGGCACGAATACGCTCAATACCAGTTGGAATTGGAAAAAATCCATTTATTTACTTTTTACCTTCTCCTTTCCTAAGCGTCTTCTCTACACAAAGTGCACACACTCGCAAACAAACAGATATCCGGCTGCGGGACGCGTTCGGGAGGTGTGTATATGTGTATGTAGTCGGTTCCCAATAGGTTTTTACACGTTTCTCTTACCTTTAGACGTTTTTTCCGTTTCAAAATACTTGTTGTAACACGTTTATTTGTTGAGGAAAACAACCACTCGCGACGACTTTTCAAATTTCACTGAATTGTTTGGTTTCCAATTTGACGGCGAATTGTATGAAAGCAAAGTGCGACCAACACAGGGTTGCATTTATGGATATAACTAAAATTTTTGTGTAGACAGAGTTTTTTCATTTATTAATACAAAATTTACAGCTGTGCATTAAATTTATAAATTGAAATTAATTTAATAATTGATATATTGAAAATCCAATAAAAATTCGGAGCGAAGTTATTTAAGTAAAAATTGTAAATTGTCGAATTTCATTTTATAATAATAATTTTAATAATAATTAATTTAATTTTTTTAGACTAAAAAATATAAATTGGAAAACCTTTAATAATTTCTTATTTGACGGAAGCATTGCCTGCACGTGGCAGAACATGTACTACTACGCCATCTACTGGTGTAAATATGCAATAAATTGAAATATATGTAAGTGGTTATTGGCTTTGCTGTTTCCTTTGTGGTTGTGAATCGCGAAGATAGGGAGCTATTTTAAGAATTTCAAGTGTTTCTAAATTGTTAGTAAAAATGTTGCATACTTTAAGGAAGTTGATCAAATTTGTGCGAATTTGTTGTGTGATTTAATAATACGGATAATATTTGTATCACATATTTTTTGCTTACTTTTATAGATCAGCCTTACGAATTTTATAGTTCAAAAACTTAGGATTCTTCTTCTTCTTTATTGGATTTGAAATTAAAAAATGAAAAAAAGTTCTAGCTTAAAACAGTAGAACACAAAGTACACAAACGCGGAAGAATTTCAATTTTAAAATAATTAATTTTTTTTTTAATTCTTAATTATCTACATGATTAGGTTAAATTTTTTTAATATCCAGGATTGGAATTAATTTTTAAAATTTTTTAATTAATTTAATTTTTCAAATTACTTATTATATTGAATTGGGATTAAAAAATAAAAACAAAACTCATTTTTAATTAAAACTAAATTTAATTAAAGAATAATAATTAAAAAATTTCAATTAATTCATTTAATTCAATTTAAATCAATTTAAATGCCGTATATTTGATTAATTTTATTTCAATCCGCTATTTGAGATTACAATTTTTATCTAACCGATATTTGGATTATAAAAAAATAAAAATTTATTAACTAAAATTTGTTTTTAGTCCAGTACTTGCGATTAAAAATTAAGAAAATAAGAAACAATTAAGTTTAATTAATTAATAATTAATTGGAATTATTAGATCGGAAGAAATTATTTATAATTGAATTGGAATTAAAAAATATAAAGAAATATTTTTTAAGTAAAACTAATGTTAAATAATTTAAAATGTATTTTTTTTTATTTTATTACCGTGCTTTTGATTAATTTTATTTTAGTCCGGTATTTGGTATTAATATTTTATTTATAGCTGATGTTTGCAGTTCAAAAAATATAAGATTTAATTAATTAAAAAATGCAAAATGAAATCTAGTTACAATCAATTAATTAAAAAATTTAAATAAATTTAAAATTAAAATTAATTAATTATAAGACTGAAATTAATTATGAAAAAAAAATAATTTGGATTAAATTTTACTTCGGCGTTTGGGGAAAAATTTAAAAAATCAATTCATTTTAATTAATTAATAATTTGTTGGAATTAGTTTTTTTAAATTAATCATTTTTAATTGAATTAGAATTTAAAATAATAAAGAAATGTTTTAGATTATATTATTTTTTAGTTAAAATTAAATAATAACAATTCAAAACTATTTTTTTTTTAATTTTGATACCGGATTTTTGAACGATTTTTATTATAGATACTTGGAGTAAAAAAAAAATAAAAATTTATTAATTAAAAAATTGAAATTAATTATTAAAAAAAATAGATGGGATCAAATTTTTTAATCCGCTATTTGGGATTAAAATATAAAAAAATCTATTAATTTAAATAAATCAATTGTTAATTGGAATTATTATTTATTTGTAAATTAATATATTTTTAATTGAATTGGAATTAAACTACTAATATAATTTTTTGGTTAAAATTAACTAATAAAAAACTTTAAATTATTTAAAATTAATGAATTCAAAAATTATTTTTTATATTTTTAATTAAAAATTTTAATTAAATATTTTCTATCCGGTATTTTTTTCATTAATTGAAATAATTTTTTTAAATTAATTAATTTTTAATTGAATTGAATTAAAAAAGTTTATTTTAAAAAAATTAAAAATTAAAAACAATTAATTATACATAATTAATTAAAATTAATAATTAAAAATAATTTTAATTAAAATTATTTAAAAATATAATTTTTAATTAAACATAATTAATTAATTAAAAATTGTTTTCTTATATTTAAACCCCGTATTTGGTATTAAATTTTTTTAATCTTGTATTTTGCATAAAATTTCTTTCTATCCGGTTTTGGATTAAGAAATAAAAAAATAAATCAATAATGTTAATTCAGTTATTTTTATTGCATTATTTGCAACCTTGATATACATACATATGTATGTATGTACATATACATATATGTAGATGCATAAGTATGCGATTCGTGATTTTCCTGCTTACGAATATGATGTCTCTAAATTTTGAATTCTCCAAAATCCTAATTATATTGTACATACATAGATACATACTATACTTCTATATCGAAAAGTAGCCACAATATTTCCCATCTGTGCTAATTGAAGCATTTTATACCTTCCGATAACAAGTAGCAATAACAACAACTATGTACTCAGCAGGAGCACTTTTAGTGGCCTAGTCCATACATTTCCGGTATCATTTGTTTATATTGCAAACAAAATATCGTCGGCTCGTTACAGTGGCGGCAGCATTGCTAATGCAACAATAAAGCACACACAAACAAGGAAAGGAAGGAGCATTTACAATATCATTTGTGTTATCTTGCAGCGTCAATTGCCTTTTATCAGTATTATATAATGTTGGAAACAAGAAAAAAATGTGTGTGCCCCTTATTAATCGCATTACAAAATTAATGACAAAACAATGTGGCAAACATACAAATAAATATATATCTAGATCTATACATAGTACTTATGTATATGTGAAGATACTCACTGGGTCAGCGCAGCCTAAATTCTTTGTACATTTGAAATAATTGTATCATAAAGGAATCTCGCACAATTATAGCAGAAAGGTATTGGATGTCATTGCTTTACTTATTAACAGAGAATTCCTTTGTGCATGATTCACCTTTGAAGTATGCTGCATGTCCTTTTTGAATGGGTAACGCAAAGCGGGATGTCCTTCCGCCTTTCGTTAGAAACAAATGCAATTTTCGGAAGTGCAAATTTTTACGCCAAATTAAGTCTAACAACTGGCATACATAGAACCCAGTGGGGGTGTTTTTAAAAGGTGGCATTAGGTTTTTAGAAATATTTCAAGGTTTTTGGCGAGTCGATAAGTGTGGGAATGTTGAGATACCAAAGGAGTTTTTTGTTTATACTGATTCTTATGAAAATGTATGAAAATATATGCTTTTAATCTTCAAATTAGTAAAAAAAAACTTAAAATTCCTTGAAAGTTTCTTTTTTGTAGATTACATAAAAATAAGAATTAATTAATTAAAAAAATGTAATTAATTTTAAATTAAAATCAATTAACTACAGAATTGAAATTAACTAATTAAAAAATAATTTACACTAAAAAAATCAATTAGATTTAATTAATTAATTTTATTTAATTTGAATTATTATATTTTAATTAAATCGGAATTTAAAAAAATGTAATTAGAAACTAAAATTATTTTTAGTTAAAATTAATTAATCAAAATTATTATTTTACAAAATTTTAATTACAAAAATTATTATTTTTTAATTTTAACCCCGTATTTCGGATTATTAATTTTTTTAATTCGGTGTTTTAAATAAAATTTTCTTTGAATTTAATTAATTAAAAAATAATTGAGATTAATTTTTTAATCCAATTTAATTTTAATTTGAATTATTATTTTCAATTAATTAATTTTTAATTGAATCGGAATTTAAAAAAATGTAATTAGAAACTAATATTATTTTAAGCTAAAATTAATTAATCAAAATTATTATTTTACAAAATTTTAATTACAAAAATTATTATTTTTTAATTTTAACCCCGTATTTCGGATTATTAATTTTTTAATTCGGTATTTTAAATTCAATTTTTTTGAATTTAATTAATTTAAAAAATAATTGAGATTAATTTTTTTAGTCCAGTATTTGGGTAATTCTATCAGATCATGGTATAATTTTTATTTAAGCAAAACAACCTGAATATAATATAACTCATAGATTCGGCGTCGCTTCTATATCGCTATGTTTGCTCTACATTTGAGTCTTATTATATTATTATAAGTATTGGAAAACCCGTTGACGCAAGTGTAATGGGTCAACGGAGATTAATTTGAGGGGTACAACATAGATTTTGAAGAATAAATTAAGAATTTTAAAGTTATGAACAAATTCTTACTATTTTTTGCTCATAGCAGAATTATTGTGTATATTTTATAGGATCTCTGACATTTCTTTCTTTCTACCTGTTCGAACATCTCATGCTCTACAGAGAATGTTTGCCTTGAATTGTTTAGAAATAGAAAATTTATCGCCCTTCCAAGAAAAGAAAGTGCGAGGAACTAGCCATTAAGCTTAAGTAACTTATACACATACAACAATAAAAATATATAAATATAAAACACTTTTTTTCTAAGAAGTTGGTATAATTTTGTCATATATGTACATATGTATAATATCTTCTCTCAAGTACGTGCTCATTTAAGGTAGCCCCTGGCTTTCCACGACTGATGCATCAATAAAGTTGCGACGAATGTCAACAGGATGTCAGTAAGCGTGACGGTATCAGCGTTGGTGCCAACTATCAATTACAACTCACAGACATAATAAAGGTATGAACCATAAAAATAAACATATTGTATACTATATATACTCATATACTTGTATGTGTAGCGTTGTTTGGGTAAAATAACCATAGCTAATGCATTTGTTGGCATGTTAATGAAAATGTTTCGAGATCAACAATTAACATAAGTTGACGGACGTTAGTTCAAGGACAACTAGTAGCCAAAATATGGCCTTGACATATTTGTGCTTGTGCTTTAACATGAACGGCACATTTTTACTTAACGAATTTGACTAAAAGAAGTAGAAAATTGGCAACGCTGTACAGCTCATTGTTAATGCCTTCATCTCAAAGCGTTGCCATAAACGCTGTGCCTAGATTTAACACTTATGCGGGTTAAGCTAAAGGACATTATTTATTTATGGTTTACAGCAAAGCGACAACTAAATATTTCACCATGAAAGGTTACACTTCTATCTAGTCTTTATTTTCGTACATTTTCCACGCTGTGGGACTGTTTACTTAGTAAAATTTCCTTAGTACAAGCGTACAAAATAGCGAAAACAAAGAAAATGCATGCTTAAATTGTTATTTTCTTTCACTCTACTTTTACCTCGACAAAGCGGTCTATTGGCGTAACAATTTAATCAATGCGGTAGGTCGAATGTCCTCTGGCTTAGAAAGTACTAAATACAGATAGCAGATACTCATTCAAACATGCTTAGATACAGAGGTCCTTACTCATATATGTATGTACGTGCTTTGCCGCAGCGAAAAATGCGTGTATCGTATTTAAAATACTAAATTTTCCCTACTTGGGTAAATAGTAATGCTAGTGACTGTTATTTACCTGTTGAACAGCGTTCCCTTGCCACACAACTAATTAAGCATGCGTACAGAGAATTTTTCCAGGCTCGAAAATGCCTAAACATACAAACGAACACATGCGTGCCTTCACATATATGGCGGTGCTAAAAGCAATCCTCGCTGTCTAACGCATATTTTCGCTAATCGCCGATTTGATTTAGTCACCGACCTTTTCTTTCCTACCTTAACGACTCTATCTGCACTAGGTTTAGTCTCGGCACTTCGTAAACCCTAGCAAAATACACAATACAGGAGTATTTACCCAAATATTTGGCAGAGCCTTGCCGTAATTACTTTAGTCCAAGCTTTGCCTGCAACTATGCTAGCTTATCCGTTTGCTTGCAAGGTCTAGTCACGTTTGCCTTGCAGAAAATCCGCTTTGCCGTACAGTGCCAAGACGCCTAATCTCTTAAGATGAATTCTTGTAAGAGATTTTTTCCCTGGCATAATGCAACTAATATTAAGCAGCTTCTACTTAAAAGATAAATTTGTTGTAACAGCGCTTAGTGCGCTGATTTTGTAGATAAAAACAATGAGCAACGGACAGTGTAAACTATATTCATGTCTATAGCTTCAATCTACTTAGGCTTGTCAATTAAGTAGGTGTAGCTTAGTACCTTATCTAGCTGAATCTGCTTTGCTGGTGAGGTGAAGCAATTACAAAGGTATTATGGGTGCTAACTAAGGTGTGAGTTCCTTTATAAATTTACTAAGCTATAGTATATTGATCGACATATCAGTTTGCATGTTTTAAGAATCGAATTCCAAAGTAAACATTCTATAACAAAAAAATGATTCTTCAGATTATTGTCATTTAAAAACCATCATTGTTTGACAAAATAAGCTGTAGAAAATGACACTGGGTCTCATTAAGTCGAAAGTTTTTTATATGTTATTGGGTCATTCACTTTCGTTTTAATAGCTTTGCAATTTAAACATGATTTTTTGTGGTGTAAAACGTTCTATGAAATTAAATGTTATCCACTTTGATTCAATACCTTTTGGCATCTTTTGGGTAAGTGATTGATTCCACGCTCATAAAATGTTTTATGCTGAAGCTGGTGGTTTTTGCCGTCCTGGTTTGAGATGAAGCTTCTCCTATCCAAACAATCCAGATACCGAAACAAATACTAATCCGAAGGTTCCATGTCTGAATAATATGGTGGGTGTGGTCGTCCTATTCTATTCAAGTTGTAAAAGCTTTTGGTGTGTCATCAAACTTGTATGAGGTTTCGCATTAACCTGGTGGAACACTACACCTCTTCTATTGATCAATTCTGGCCTCTTCTGTTTGAGTGCATCACTCAATTTGTTCAGCTGATCACAATACACTTCAGAATTAATTGTGGTATTGTTTCGAAAAACAAATCAAAATAAGCGATACATTCCATCAAACAGTTAACATGAACTTGTTTTGGTGCCTATCAATCTTCGATGAGGTTCGTTCTCCTTAGAACATGATTTTTTGATAAGTAAATCACAACAATTAAAGCGAAGAAGCAAATTTCGTTCTGTAAGAACATGCGAAACGCATATGGCAGGCTTTGAAAATAATCCTAAAGGTTTGTGAATGTACGAGTTAGACAAATTTAATCTTTCATCAAATTTTTGAGTTTTTACTCAGCGATTTGCATTGACCAACGTCTTTATTTTATCCACATCGACTTCAAGACTCCTTCCAGGACGTGGTGTATCGTCGAGATGGAAATTGCCGGAGGGAATTTTTGTCAATTTTGGCATAGAGATTCGGTCGACATATCCTCTCCGAACGCATCATCACAAACCATAGCGCACCAAACGAAAGCTATTCCAAAAAGTTTATGTAAAGTTTTTACAAACAAGTCCTACTATATCAGCTGTTTAAATACATAACGATAAAACGTTTAAGCGTGAAGTTGGCTGCGGGAAAATGCAATAAGACAGCTGTTGTCATCAAATGAAATTACTTAGTGATAAGTATAACAAATCTGTATATACGCTCAGTTTTTGAGATTTCGATCTGAAATTTTGCACACATCCTTTTCATTTAAAAAAGCTGCTCATTTGTCAAAACCGCGCTATCAGGCCAAACAAACCGAAGAATCGGAATCAAATAATTTTATGGACAGCTTTTTCATTTTATGAGTTGACGTAAGGAAATTTGCCATATGGTATATTAGTATCCAAAGCAACTGTACAATCTCCGCAAAAATTGTTCATATCGGACCACTATAGTGTATAGCTACCAGACAAACTGATCGAGTCCTTGTAAGGACAACTTTTTTTCTTTAACAATATATCTTCACAAAATTTGGCAACGACTATTATCCAAGGCATTGCTACGATCTCCGAAGAAATTGTTCAATTCGGACTACTATATCGTGTAGCTGACATACAAACTGAACGATCGAATACATGGTCTTGTATAGAAAACTATTTTATTTGTCCAAATATCTCGAAGTTTTATAATAAGGAGGATATGAGTTAATGTACTTACCAAATACTTGAATATAAAATCAGAAATTTTAAGCCACGAAGAGTGCATTTCAGTCAAGTTTGTCTCATTCTGTATACTGGGTGTATTTGTTAGGATTATTGTTCTGTTGTTAGGATTACTTTTTCAAAACATTGTCAAATTACCTTAGGCACACTTTTTGCAACAAGTCTTTCAACTAAAATTTTGTTCAAACCATTGTTGAATTCTCATACCAACCTATCCTGAAAATTCAATTGAAACAAATAATCCATTTCTAGTTGACATAAACAAACAAAATATTTATACAACTTTATTTTAGCTAGCATTGTTAACTATTGATTTATGTATATGTGGAACACAAAAGGCATGACGTTATTGTGAAAGAATTAAACAACTGATCCCATGAGGCTTTGGAATTCGAGTTCGACAGAATTTGTAATAAGAACAAAAAAAAAATCCATAAAACAGTTGCTGAAACCTAGGTGGTCACTAAAAAACAAATTTGACATAAGACAAGTTCTTTTTACTGCAGCTCATTTGCCGGTGGCCACTTTTAGTTAATTTTTTTTTCTTTTTGCGAAAAACTTCTGTGGTTCCTGGACAAGATTGAGTTGTGTCTGATGCTCATTTGACTTTAGTAAAGAATAGTATGCTTGTCAAGAGCGTGATTTGCAAAATATATAAACAATACCGGCGTGAGGTCCTGTATTTTGAAGAAATCTGCAGCCATGCCACCATTCATGAAATTCAATTGCCAAAATCCTAAAACAAAGCCTAGTCTTTCTTACATTCTATAATTTATGGGTTTTTATATTTTCCATCCATTGTATGCGCACTTTTTAAATAGAGTTGTTCACTAAAAAGGCCACACGCAAAAAGTCAACGTAAATATTTTCTGCGTTCGCCGTTTGTTTTTGCTCTCACAATGCGCCGCACTGCACGCTTTTAGCCAGCTCCTTCTTGTTATGGCACCCATCTGTTGATCCTTGCTGCCAAGCGTGATTGTATATGTTGACAGGATGCCATGTAGCGGTACAGTTGTGCTTGTTACTTGCCGTGGATGCCACCAAACAAACGCATGCAACCTGCAACGCAGCAAGACACCTCTGATTTTATATGCCTTTTTGTGTTTTTTTTATATTGACTTGCCAGCTGTTGCTTGCTATTCACTTTTCACTGCTCTTCCTTTCGCACCTTTCCGCTCAATCGCTTTTTCCGCTTTACCAAAATTACGCTTCAGCTGTTGTCTGTTGCACCACTTATAAATCCAAAATCTAAAATTGAAAATATAAAAAAAAAAATGATAAAGGTCAAGTGCCGCATTTGTATGCCGATACTCGGCAACATGCCGCAACACCTTGCGTAGGTTTAGGAACGGCTAGAGTTGTGTTTAAAGGATTTGCGGGCGTTGCAATGGCAATTAAGCCACATGAATTTTGTTCAATACATCCGCTCGTTGTTGGTGAGGTATTCACTGCCATTTTTTGCAAAATTGCTGTAATTATGAATTCGTCAAGCTGAAAAAACTACAAAAAATTAAAAAAATTAAATTATTTTACATGTGACTACTTTCTATAATAAATATTTCATGCCTACACAGATTATGTAGTTGAAAAATGTTCTATAATTTCTGTGATTACGTGTAGATTATGACGGTTTTACGAAGATTTCGTACTCTATTTACTACCTGTGTGCTAATCTTTCAAACCAATGTATTTCCATAAAAAATGATTATTTTCTTTATATGGCTTTAGCATTCAAAATTTATTTTTTGGACTTGAAAATTTTTAAGCTTGTCCGTACAAATTCCTGAAATTATTTAAGTGGTTGACATGTACCATATCTCAATCGTAAATTAAAATAGTTAAGAAATTTCGTATAATATTTTTCTTTAAATAAAAACTCACTTTTCCAAACTCTAACTCAATTGTAATATGTAAAAATTATCTAGAATTCCTAATTTAATCATTCGACTTTGTGGCTTTTTCTTAGTAGGTGTTCCAGAGCTTTCACAATTGCGAGCTTTACAGTGAAAGTTTTTTTCCTCCTATTCCCATTATCGTCATATGTTTTCCAGAGCTTTCGGAATTGCGAATTCTTTTCAGAGAATTTCTTTTGTCTGTTCATTTTCATAGTCGATTTTTCAAACCTTCACAATGGCGAGATTTTCAGTGAAATTTTTGTTTTCTTATTATTTTCATAGTCAGTTTGCTAGAGTATTCACAGTTGTGAACTCTTCAGTGAATTTTAATTTTCATAGTCAGTATGTCAGAGCTTTTTATAGAAAGTTTTGTTTATATTCTACTCCTATTATCATCGTAGGTGTTCCAGAGCTTTCACGATTGCGAGCTTTTTAGTGAACGTTTGTTTTCCTTTTTGTTTTCCTTTTTGTTTTTCTTTTTGTTTTCATAGTCGGTGTTATAGAGCTTTCACAATTGCACGCTTTTCAGTGAACGTTTTGTCTTCCTTTACATTTTCATAGTTGGCATGCTAGAGCTTCCATAAGTGAAAGTTAGAAAGATTGTTTTCCTTCTATTCCTATTTTCATCGTAGATGTTCCAGAGCTTTCACAATTGCAAGCTTATAAGTGAAAGTTTGTTTTCAATTTTTGGCAAACAACTTAAGGCATTTAACAACTTTCAACTTATAGAGTTGCTTATTTAGAACAAACTTAGAGCAAACTGACCAATTAAAATCCATCTCTTGTTTGAAAAAACATTTTATTTTTCAAGGTATCTTCAAGAAATTTAGGATGGATTATTTTCTCAGTGTGTTAATATCGGAAGAAATTTTTTAGATCGGACCACTATAGGCACACTTCAATAGAAACTGACCGATCAAAGTCAAGTTCTTGTATGGCAAAGATTTTAATTTGTTGGGATATCTTCATGAAATTTCACACGAATTATTATCCAAAGCAAAGTTATAAGCTGTGAAGAAATTGTTTAGATGAGACCACTTTAAAGTATAGCTGTCATACATGTAATTGACCCATCAAGAATGGCATCTTTGGTATTTGTGAAGGGTATTATAGCTTAGGTGCAACCGAAGTTAGCGTTTTTTCTTGTTTTCACAAATTTCCAACCAAATTTTCGTCTCTTTTTTGATATTATCGAAGTTCACGAAGCTCAATGGACGACTCGCGTGAGTTTAGTTTTGATCTCACAGCCCACCTTGAGTGATTTACTGCGCTCTCGTTAATGTCGACTTTGAAAATCATATACTATAGCTTTCTTAAACCATATGTGTGCTAAAAACGCTGCCAAGATTCACATGTAACCGAGGCCTTTCAAGGCACCGTCCACTATCACGCTTGTATGGCACTATTTATTAAGAAAATTCACCTTTCAACACTGCTGCCTGTGCGTCTGAAATTCTTTCCTATAAACTCAAGCATTAAAAATTTTGCCTAATTAAGCAAAAATCAATATTTATAATGAGTTCTGGCACTTAGAATGCGGAAATCGTACAGCCAATAAACAAAAGGCATTCTTACAATCGCAATATTTCCACTGCAACAATAAATACCGTACCGTTAAGCACGAAAACGTGTGCATGCGAATTGAATTGCATAGAATTTTCAGATTTTTGCAAAGTTTGCCGCACCAACCTGCCGCCTCCCACCTTGAGTTGCAGTGTAGTATTTATTTTAATACCACCTGTTCTAAATACCGCAAACTGACGTTGTGATTAAAAAAAAAACAATTAGATTACGAAATATTTCGCTCACTTGAGTGGGCTAAGAATACATTGTTGAAAGTGGCTGTGTTAGAAAGCGGAGAGCAGAAAAAATTGCAATGAGGAAAGCGTGCAGAATGGAGCTGCTTCCTCAGCAGAGACTGCGCTTCGTCTAAAAATATTTGTGTGTGTGTGTGTGAAGTTGCTGCATTCTTACTTTGCAGGCACCGCACTTCCGCACAGCCGCATGTGTCGACAACAATTTGGCACAATTAACTTGTTGCGGTGGCATGCAACAGCGAAAATTAAAAGCGCGAAAGGCACACACAACCAGATGCATTGTAGATAAAGCCAACTGAGAAGTGCGCTAAATAATTCGCAACATTGTTTAGAAATAAATATACTTATGCACACATGTGTTTGGGTGGGGTGGGGGTGTGAGTGCTTGTGAATGCAGCCACTGCACTAGTGGAAACTTATATAGCCGAGTATGTTTATAATTTCGCTGGATAGGTGGCTGGACTCTGCTGTGTTGTGGTCTTTGGCTTTGCTGCCGAAATTGGCAATATATTACATCAAGAAACATACATACACGCATACATATGTACATACATACTAGTGTGCACTCGCATTTGTGTATGCTGAAATGTGCCTTTGATTTAGTACATAAGTGTATAACTATTGCAAAATAGGACATTTCTCGCATTTTTCGCATTGTTGTGGGCGAAATGTTTATTTGCTCGCCTTCGACATACATACATATGCAGTTATTTATATATTACCGTCGACAAAGTAATTTCCTGTATTTAAATTTATGCGAAATTGTTTCACTAAATTACAGTAGGGAGCAGTTCAGTTTACAGTGAAGAAAAGTTATTAAAATTTGTTGATTGCTGAGGTTGGTAAAATTAATATCTGAATTAATATGTATTATTATTAAAAATAATATTTTTAGTCTAGTAAAATTATTTTATAATATAAATAATTATTTGTATAAATAATTAAAATTTAAGGTTAAACAAGGAAAAACGTTAAATTCGGTATCAGCGATGCCAAAATACCCTTAATTAATACAAAAGGTTCTATAAAGAGTTAGATTTTGATTCTTAATTTTGTATGGCACATAGTACAAAGATATAAAGCTATAGTGATTCGAATTGAAAATTTTCTTCGCAAAATCTGCCGCTATCTAAAATAATAATTAAGGCCAACTGACGACATCATGTCAACTAAAAAAGTTTTTCATACCAAAACTACATTTTGACCGTTTAGTTTGTATGGCTGCCGTATGCTATAGTAATCCGTTATAAAGAATTTCTTCAGAAATTGTAACTTTGCTTTGGATAATAATCCATGTAAATTCTCGTGAAGATATCTCGTCAAATACAAAAGTTTTCTATACAAGCATTTGATTCCAATCGTGCAGTTTGTATGGCAGCAATATGCTATAGTGAACCGATCTGAAAATTTTTCTAGGAGAATATACCACTGGCTAAAAAAATAATTCATGCCAAATTTAGTAAAAATATCTTGACAAATATAAAAGTTTTTCATACCAAGACTATATTTGGATCGTTCAGTTTATATGGCAGGTGTATGTTATAGTAATCCGATCTGGAAATGTTTTTCGAAAATTATAGCGTTGACTTGGATAATAGTTCAGATGAAATTTCGTAAAGATATCTTGTGAAATAAAAAAAAAATCCTACAAGAACATGTATTTCATCGGGAATTTTGTATATCCGATATACATACATACATATATGGCAGTTCCGACACATGAGCAGCTTCTTAAGATGAAAAGAAGCGAGACCTTTTGGCTTATCCAACGTTTCCTTGGAGTCTTACAAAATCGTGGCAAACTTAATATATCCTGTTAATTAAATAATTAATATTTCAGCAAAAATTAGGAAATGACCTTAGTCATCCCCGGACAAACGTTATTTTTAGTGTTTCCGTTAACAAAATGGATATTTGTCCATATATGAAAACAAGTTAATAGAAGAGCGGGAAATATCTAACTCAGCGACCAAGGAAATGTTAGGCATATAATTCTAACCTTAAAGCTCGTAAAGTTCTTTGATCTTAATCGTTACTTTTTTCCCGTTCAACGGTTATTTTTATTGTTTCCATTAGCAAACATTTGTCAATATCTGAAAATAGTTTAACAGAAAAACATGAAATAGCCAACTCAGCGACCAAGAGCATGTACATATGTATGTAGGAGATAAAATTCTAACCTTAAAACCTTTTTAAGTTCTTTGTTTTTGATTTCTAAATACAAAAAAAACAGCTTGATAAAAAAACGAATGATTTCGAAAACAGCGACTAACTTTATATTGGTTTACAATCTTAACCTCAAAAACTTAATTAATTTTTTTTTAATTTTTTAATGAATTTTGCCTTTCAGAATTGAATAATAGATTTTTTTACAATGTAAATCTCTACACAATCTAACAACAACAGCTTGGTAAAAAAAACCAAGGTTATCGAACACAGCGATCAATTTTACTTTGTTTTCCGATTCTAACCTCAAAAGCTTTGTAAATTTTATTGCCATTTTTGTTAACATTTTATTCTTAAGAATTAAAACATACATGCTTATTGTTTCTTTTTTATTTAAAGAATTGTCATCAATTTCTAATTATACTTACTCTTTTACAGTGTAAGTTTCAGCACAATTTCGAACTCAGCGGGCAATGGCCATCTTATTATAACCTTAATATGTACCTTTATAAGTTTGAAATATTTTGAAATACAGTAACAACATCATGGTAGAAACATCTTTGGTGAATTTTGAACTTAGCGACTTATTTCACATGTTCATTCTAACCTTAAAATTTTTCGAATTATTTTTTAAATTTTTAAATAAATTTTACGCTTGACAATTGACGTCACTGGTTAATTATGTATACTTTCTTCACAGTGTAAATCTCTGCACAGTACAACAACAACAACTTGATAGAAAAAAGGAGAATTCCGAACTCAGGTACCAACTTCACTTGATCACTCTAACCTTAAAAGCTTGGTAAGTGTAAGTTTTATCTAAATTTTCAAATTCAACAACGACAAGTTGATAAAAGAGAAGAATTTCGAACTCAGCGTCTAATTTCACATGTTCATTCTAACCTAAAAGTTTTTAATTTTTATTTTTTTAATTTTTACAAATTTTATTTAATTGTTTTTAACCACTTTTACCCTTAACAATTGACGTCACTGGTTTATTCACAGTGTAAATCTCTGCACAGTACAACAACAACAAATTGATAAAAAAAGAAGAATTTCGAACTCAGCGTCTAATTTAACATATTCATTCTAACTTCAAAATATTTGCAATTTTTTTTTTAATTAACAAAAAAAATGTTAACTTTCTAAGCCAATTTTGTCTAATTATGCATACTTTTTTTACAGTGTAAATCACAGCACATGTCATGGCTGCCAGTTTTTATTGCCACTTAAACACCAATTCGGCGTTACATACTTTTGCGGTACATTAAATACGGTTATTCATAAATTTTCTAAATTTGTCAGAAACGCTAAATTCAAAATATATTTATGACTGTGTAAGAGAAATGCTGCTAAAATATAAAATGCAAGTAGAGTGTAGCGCTCATTATACAACATTTGCATGTAAGAGAGTACATCGATGTATGATCATATATTTACATATAAATTTATGTACATATATAAGTATGTACATACTTATGTGTAATGCAATGTTTGCTTGTCACAGAGCTGTGTAAGCTGTCTGATCTGTCATGAATGTCATTCTCAATTTGTCAACGCTTTTGATTATCAAGCAGCCAGTGTCTCAATGCAAATATAAGTAATAATTGACTCATGCCTTTGAAAAGGCGTATCGTATACCCTTGATGACATTTGACTTTTAGAAATGTTTTTTTTTTTTTTGAATTTCTCATTATTTTTCCTACTAATATTTGTTGTCATCAATTTGTCATCTCCATTGTAATTAGCTCACTTATCTCTTTCCTATCATTGTTTATATTTTACTACCCTTCATACAGTTAAGTACTCGATGGCCTCACAGTGTGACGGCATACACAAAAATTTCCGCTATAGTCGTAGTTTACGCTCTTCACTGCGCTCTGAAGTACTGTTAGCGGCATAAACAGTTAACCGTTTAATTGACATTGCGATTAATGCAATTTTCGAGGTCAGAGACGTGACTATCAAGGCGAAATGTAAATCACTAGCAATTCTTCCACTCGTTAGCTATCTTACGCGTATATGAACTCAGCTGAGTTATTCTCTTACTTAAGTAATATTAGTTTTTGCCTTTTACAAAAATAAAACACTTAAAAAAATTATTAAAATCGTGGCTTAAACTCTTCACTTAAAATTGTTTTTAAATTACCTTTTATCGAAATAACCTATTGAAAAAGTCATAAGTTCCAGTACCCGACTAAATTCAAATTAACCTTTATCCGCCCATTTTCTCATTTCATAAACACATACCATTTTCTAATTTTTCCATAAATTTTTTCTCTCAAACATAACAATTAAATTAATCATCGAAATTCTCGTTTTTATTTCATTTATTGTCCACTTTCTTAATTAACAAATGTCAACCAAAAGTTATTAAAAGAAATTTAGGAATTTTTGAAAATTTTACGACTTGGAATTTTGAAAAAATCTCAAATTAGCTGCTAAAATTAGACAAATCGTAAAGTCATATTCACAAAAATATCTAACCAAGCACAAACCAACAAATTAGGATGACACAGTCATAGAATTATCTTTGATATATTAACTAAACAAAATTTTCGTAGAACAAATAATACAAATAAAAAGTTAAAAAAAAAAGTTCAATACCAAAGAGTAGGCATATTTTCAAAGTAAATTTTGCTGAATTTATTCTCTCTCTTCATTGTGGAAATACATTCATGTAGCATGTGCTTAAATAGTAAAATAAACGAAAATAAGAATTTTGTTTTGTATTCTTATACAATTTCGAAATGCAAGACGAAGCAGCCGTAAATGAGAAAAGTGTTTACGAAATTTCGTAAAATTTGGCAAACCTAAACGATTTTATGTGGATTTCTCAATCGACGCTGTGAGTAATATCTACAATATGCAATGTCGGATTTTAATAGCTCAAAGAAAATTTAGTATACTGACATGCCCAATAGGAAAAAATTGAAGTTTTGAATATTTAAAGGAAAACTTAGTATAATAACATGCTCACTAGAAAAAAACGGATTTTGAATATTTCAAAGAAAATTTAGTATGACATGCCCATTAGGAAAAAATCGAAGTTTTGAAGAGCTCAAAGAGAATTTAGTATACTCACATACCCAGTAGGTCAGTCTACGAAATATATTTTTAAATTTGCCGAGAATATTTTTGTGATAACAGCATGCTTTTGTGATAAAAGTAGCTAAAATCCCTAGCCCCCTTATCTAACACAAATATTTTTGTACTTCCGGTTGACTTTATACCGCATCTATTGGTCAATATGTAAGAAATCTCAATGAAAAATTCTCTCTCTATTAACATTGTATTTTCTTGCATAAAATAATTGAAATCAGAGTAATGCTTCACATAGTCCCCATACAGCTAATATTTGAATTTTTTGACTTCTGCTTGACTCTTTCTTAATTTGCAAATAACGAAAGTATAAATTGTTCAGTTTCCCCCGTACTTAGCCTTTCCTTACTTGTTTAAATTATTTTTTATCTTAAGCAACTTTAAATTCCTACAGGGTGTCTACGTTATACATGTAAATATACACACTTTTATTTCAAAATCGCATTTTTGCTATAGCATAAGTTTCAGAAGGTCTACGAACTTAACGAAATAATTTAATATGTGTTTATGTGATGATATTGCATGCGTGTGGGTTTTTATGTCAAAAGCTTATGCCTCCCACAAACAGACAGATGCTATATACAAAGATAGCGAGAACCCGTCTAGAAGTGTGTTCGTGCATTTATTAATTTAAATGAACTTGAAATTTTATTTTAGCTTATTTTACCCAAGGATTTTTTTGTACACTTTGTGTAAACAGCACGCCTGAGTAAAAATCTGTTGTGTTTCGCTTGTTGTAAATTTGTATTTACAAGTATGTTGATTATTGTCTCGTTATCACTTGGTATTACGACATATGGTAACACTTATTTTCCAATGACACAAACTTTAATACAAATATTTTTTCTATATTCGACTACATATAAACGAATGTGCGTACCTCTGCATACCTGCCAATTAATGCAGCCCCTTTTGCTGCTGCGCTTGAAAAGGATGCGATTTCGTTAACTTGCATTTTGCTTTATACTTCGCATATGGTTTATAAATAGGAGAAAACAAATTCTTTTTTGCTGCAATCTTCTAGTTACTCTGGCTTCTCTTCAGTTGTCGAATAAATCTTTCGCCTTTTACTAAAGATTTCCGTGGAGAGGAGCACATTAATGAGTCTATAAGAATTTTTGTAAGGTTTGCAACCATATTTGGTAGCGAGCCGCTAATTAATGCATTGCAATTTAGTACAGTTGACCGAGGTAAATAATTTCTACGAAGAAACCAATAATGATTTTAAGACTATGATTGATGATTATATGGTAAAATAATTATGCTCTTCACGAAATTAAAACTTTTTCAGTGTTTACCCACCATCTATTGTTGTAAATATGTACAGCTTTAAAAGACTTTTTGGTAATATGGAGTATACTACTATGAGCAAAAAATAGTCGACTTTGTTCATAATTTTAAAATTCTTAAAATATTCTTCCCAATCTATGTCATCCCCCCCTCAAAGTGTAATCCCTTTGGCCTCAATACACTTGAGCCAATGTTTTTTCCAATTCTCCAAACAGTTGTTAAGGTAAATTTTCGGAGTGGTTGCGGCCTCTTTTTACGAGTAACTTCGCAAACACGACGCATAACATTAAAATAGTATTCCTTGTTGATGACACCACACCTCGATAATCAACAAAAACTTCATTTTTGACCTGCTTGGTGGTTTTTTAGGCTTCGGCTCACCTTTGCCACGATATTCGGCGATTAATCGTCTGTTTCCGGGTCGTCAGCATAGATACAATAATATACATGACATCCTGATAGTCGGAAAGCATTGTTTCACAGACGTTAATGCGACGTTTTTTTTCGAAAAAATTTAGTGATTTTGTAACCAATCGTGCTTTCACTTTTCTTAGCCCCAAATGGTCTTTCAAATTGGTTTTCACTGATTCTTTCGATATTCCAATGATGTCAGTAAGGACTCTGATTGTTAATCGTTGATTCTCAAGCATCAATTCCTTTATTTCATTGACGTATTGATTCATAATGTTGATGTTTAAGGCCGTCCTGGATCCTCCTGGTTTGTGGTCAATGCGTTCACGACCCTCTGTCCGTCTGTATATATTCCCTCAGTTTTTGAGTTATCGAGCTGAAATTTTGCAAATGCCATATTCGTGTGACGAAGCTGCTCATTTATCGAAATCGTCGTTATCGGACCACTATAGCATACAGCTACCATATATACTGGCCGTTCCAACTCAAATCCTTGTATGGAAAACTTTTTTAATTGACAAGCTATCATCACGAAATTTGATAGAGATTGTTTCTTTAAACATTCCTATAATATCTAAAAAAAATTTCTTGATCCGACTACTATATCATATAACTGTCATACATACTAAACGTTCAAATTTAATTTTTTGCAGGGAAAACTTTTTTATTTCATGAGATATTTTCACAAAATTTAGCTTTGATTGTTTTCCAAGCCAAGAGTGCATTCTACGAAAAAATCGTTCGTATCGGACTACTATATCATATAGCTGCCATACAAACTGATTTACCCCGATCAAGTTATTGTAGTGAAAACTTTTTTGTTTTATGAGATATTTTAATGCTATACAAACTAATTTATAAAATTCAAGATAAATATCTTTCTATCCCTTTTTGTGCTATAAAAAATGCAATTGTCAAGCTTTTATCAACACGTTTTTCACACTAAACTTTTTAATGAAAATAAATTCTATTATATCGAATTCTGCGTAATAAATATACATATATGTATATATTTATCTAACCACAAAAGTTATTTACACATGCATAAGTATTTTATCGAATGCAGTAAACAATATCGCCACTTCAGCAGTGTCAACAACATTAAGCCGGCATATTTATAATGAAAACAAAAGCAAAAGCTTGCTGTTGATCCAATTTACATTTTTCCTTACTTTGCTTCTCGATATTCGCTAGTGCTGAGCGTGCTACGCAAAGCATTTCATCACTTTTTTGCAATACTATTTTTAACCGCAGCTATAGTATTTATATTTAAACAATATTTATATTTATATACATACATACATATATACAATATTAATATATTTACTATACAAAAATGATATGCTTTGGAGCAATGTTCGCATTCGCCAAATAAATAAGCATGTTTATCCACAAAAAGTTTGCATTTATTTACGAATAAGAGAATTGAGAATTATATAAAAAATAGCGATAAATAAATTTTTTTCGCGAAAATTCTTACATACGTATATGTAGTGTCGATAGAGCACAGCTTCGTTATCAGCAGGCTATGTTAGCAACGCCATCAAAGTCTATTATCATTAGGAACTCGCCGCTGTCTGCCGGTCGGCAGGTAGCACTCGTATTGCAGTGGCGTTCCCAAAGGCACGTAGTACGAATTCACGCCGAACTCGTGGCTGGAGCGCGTGTATTTACGCGAGAGGCGCTTAGAACCGTACAAGTCTTTATTACGTCAGCCAAATGTTTACGGTAAAAATACAGGCATAAGTATATGTATGTACATATGTATATAGGTACATATGTACGTACATATGTTTTCATTGAAATTTTTATGTGACTATATGTAAGTATGTATGTTTATATGATATTTCCGAATTTTTATTTTTTTTTCTAGACTTCGCATACTTGTAGTTCTATTCGTATGAATGAAACTTAGCATGCTAATGAAATTAAATTTTTTCTTTAATTTTTTGCAAATCAGCACACACACACATTTTTACGCATGCTTAAACAATATTACTTTTTTGCACATTTTTTTATGAGCTTGCCTATTTCTTGCCTCATTACCGATGTGCGTAAAGCGCTCTTTTAAGTGCATTTGTCACCGATGAAGATTAGTTGGCAGCAGTCATCACACACCTCAACAATGTAAGTATATAAGTACATAAGTATGTAATATATCGTCAACTAAAATGCAAAACAACGTAGGATCAAAAAAAAGAAAAAAAACAAATTGGATATCGCTTCCAGATATAATAACCAATAATATAACCAATATATAACCACTTAATAACCAAAACTCAAAATTCGTTTCAATATGAGTATATGATAACCAAAACTCAAATTTGCTTTAATAGGAGTGGTTTCTATTATAACGTTCTTCCTTCACCTGTAAAATTGCTAAAAGTGATGTTACGTTACTTTACATTTTAGTTGACAACATACACATATGTATGTATGTGCGTAAGTATGTTTGCATGTGTTGACGTGTTGCTTGCTGGATGCGCTTGTTGCATGCATCTGTCTGGCTGCCACCAAAATTTTCGCTGTCGCTGATTTGCTGCCAAAACGCATAAACGCTTGTGATCTTGCCTCAATCTTTCAAATTTGCAAATTTTTCACTTTTATGTGTTCTTGCCGCCTTTGCTCTAATTTTTTTATTAGCAAAATTTGTTTTTTTTTTTAACAAAATTTATTTGAAGTGAAGTGTGTTTGATTTATGCGCGGCGTTGAAAACTTTGGTCACCGTTGAGGTAAGAAGTAAACCAGGGCGAATGTGGAATTTTGCGTGATGTTGATTAAAATCGTAAATATATAATATAAAGGGTGTTTTCGTTAGAGAAGTGGTTTTCAATAACAAATTATAATATATAATTTCAATTTATGGCTAAGAGTTTATCTTTTTTATGAAGCTAAGAGTTTGCCATTAGATTTTGAAAATAACTTCGAATCAACTCCAGTCGAAAGCCCCACTTTTCTACCACTTTTTGCAGCAATTGCCGTATATTCTCTTCCAAGGCGTCAATCGTTTGTGATTTTTATGCGTAGACAAGCGACTTCACATTTTTCTTTTTTGACGTAGTCACCGCTAACGCGGTTATAGCCGAGCTTACAACAGCGCGCCAGTCGTTCTTCTTTTTCGCTGTTTGGCGTCAATTGGAGATTCCAAGTGTAGCCAGGTCCTTCTCCACCTGGTTTTTCCAACGCAGTGAAGGTCTTCATCTGCTTCCCCCATCGGGTACTGCGTCGAACAATCTCAGGCTAGAGTATTTTCATCCATTCGGACGATATGACTTAGCAAGCGTAGCCGCTGTCTCTTCATTCGCTGAACTATGTCAATATCGTCGTGTATCTCGTACAACTCATGGAGAGGTCTTTCCCTTTACTGACGGAACTTTTCGTATTGCTCTACGTCAATTTACACAGCCGTGTTAGTTTCCCGGGAATATCAAATTCAGACATAGTGGCGTAAAGGCAGCCACTTTTTGTCTTGCCAAAGGAACCTTTCACACCGACAAAGAGCTGGTGTATGTCGAACCCCTTTTCACGGGTTTTTTTCCAAGATTTGGCGCATGGTGAATATCTGGCCAGTGATTGACCACACTGATATGGTCCAATCAGTTTGTTGACGGTGAACTTTAATCTTTCATACAATACGCTCGATAGAACATTATATGCGCCGATTGTGGGGTCTCCCTTTTTGTGAATTGAGCAGATTATACTTAAATTCCAATTGTCGGACATGCTTTCGTCCGATCATATTCTATAAAGAAGCTGATGCATGCTTCTTAGCAGTTCTTCACCACCATATTTAAATAACTCGGCCGGCAATCCATTGTCCCCGCCGTTTTGTTATTCTTCATAAGGGAAATTGCTATTCTAACTTCAATGGTTTGGCAATGGAACATCTGCTCTATGGTCATCAATTGGGGAATGAGGTGTACAATCTCTTCGTGTTATGCTTTCACTGCCATTCAGCAGGCTGGAGGAGTGTTCCCTCCATAATTTTTGTATGCTTTGGTCATTAGCCACTAGATCACCTCTGGGGGTTCTATAAGATTAGGCTACGATCTTGAAACCTTCTGTTAATCGCCGCATATTTTCTTAGAAGCATTACACCTGTCGGCCAGCTTGTCAACCTTTTCGTACTCAGGCATTTCGGCCTCTCTCTTTTTTTGCCCCCAAATGCGTGTCGCTTCCTTCTTCAACTCTCGGTATCTATCCCATCCCGCACGTGTCGTATTATAGATACGGGTATATAAATTTAGAAAACTCGTGTAGTGTATACTTAATGATAATCATATGTGGTCTAATATGCCACAAGCACACGAAGGCCTGCTATACTGCATATACTCATACTCGACGTATAGCTACCGTACATATGATTACCGCCTGCAGAAACTTAAGCATTTTCACTTTTTCCCAAGTAATTATTAAAGCATAATATATTTCTTAAGCACAGCTAATTTCATATTTTCTCTGCTTAATCTACTTTAAATTTATGTACTTTCATATGCATATCATAATATTTTTAACTTTCGCCCATTTACTGTCGGTCATAATTCACCGTTCCACATTTACAAACGCAAAAGTAGTTCCTCAGCACAATTTTACTTACATTTACTTATATACATATTCTTACCGTTATTTACTGCATTACTTAAATGTCAGCAGCAAACATTTTCTTTTCATTTGGAATCCGTGTCAGTCAACTGGTTCTTGGACTCTGTCATGCTCTTGCGCCACTTCGCGCTTTCGTTCTACTTTAAATTGAAATTAATTTGCCCCTCAACTTAATTACGACTTTCCGCTTGCAGCTAAGCCGCGCTTAATAATTACTGGCTTGAGCTTTGAGCTGAACGCTTAGAAAGATTGGCATATTCTAGCATTGGGTCATTCTAGAATTCCAACATTTTTCGTGAGTTTTTTTGGTTCAAGTACATTGCTGCCTTGCCCAGCTGTGTCACTGCATAGAACCTCTTATTCTAGTTTCTGTCGTAATTATATTTGTTCAATTATTAAAAGTTTTCGAAAGTGGTTTTGATAAAAAATGAAGTATATATGTATGTAAGATATGGAAAAAATCGTTTGTTATAAAAAATCACTTCGTTTACTGTCTACTCATTTTTTACGCTTCTAAGCGTTCTATAATTCACAAATATATGATTATGTAGGTATATTCAAACATTTTCTTATTTTTATAGAGTCGCTTACCTGATTATAACCTTTTCGCTTTAAAAGTCACAGAGAAATTCAAATCGGTGCTTAGCTGAACACGTTCACCTATTGCATCAACCAGCTTAACTAATTATATATGATCACAATATGTTCATTATTTATAAGTATATATACAAAATATTTTTAAATAATCTTTCAGATTATAAAGGGTGATCCATTTCGAGGTACCCTTAATTTATTAAAGAAAAAAATTTCAAATTTAATGATGAATGTTAATTATCAGTCGAAAGAACATTCTTTGTCACTTATTTTTTGATGAGTATCTATTTCATATGTTGGCCACGGCTACGTCCATAGTCCAACAGTTGAGTCCAATTTTCGATGATTCGTTTGAACATTTTGACTGTTAACCGGCGAATGTCAAGCGTGATGTTTTGCTCCAAGGCCTGAAATAAAACTGGATTGTCTGCATTGACTTTAGACTTTATATATTCTCACAGGAAAAGGTCTATTGGTGGAATATCGCACGTTCTTGGTGGCTAATCGGCCGGCCCAAAATGTGAAATTAACTGCTCATCGCAGTGTTCTTTAAATAAGTCCATTGATTGATGCGTTGTGTGGGAAGTGGCGCCGTCTTGTAGAAACCAAACGTCGCCGAGATCATGAGCTTCAATTTCAGGCTTCAAATAGTCGGTTATCGGGCCGCGATAACGGTCGCTTTGACGATTACGTTCCTTTTTCAGTTTTGAAGAAATAGGAACCAATGATTCCAACGGCTTACAAACCACACCAAACCTTTGTTTTTTCTGGATGAAATGGCAGCTCATGAATCTCGTCAGGTTGCTGTTAGTAATGAAAATGCGACAATTTCACACCAATTGAACCAAAAATGGCGCCGTCGCTCAACCAAATTGGACTCGAAAACGTTCGATCTTCTTGGAATTTTTCAAGAGCTCATAAAGCGAAGCGTTGACGCTTGGGCAGCTCGAGCGGCTTCAGTTCTTGCACAAACTGTATTTTGTACGTTTTCAATTTAAGATCTCAACATAAAATGCACCAAATCGTTCCATACGTCAATCCGCTTTGCTGCGAACGGCACCAAATCGACTCTACACGGTCTTTGTGTACACTCTCAGCTACGGTTGCTATATTTTCTTCACTGCGTGCTGAACGTGGTCTATTCAGTAGAATATTATCCAATAATGAATGTTGGGTCTCTAGATGGGTGATGGTGTTGGTGAATAGTACGCTGAGTAGACCGATTATGTTGCCTATAAGTTGAGCGAAGCGCAGGAAACACATTCTTGACAGAACGTAAATTTTTGTAATAAAGTTGAACGATTTGTAAACATTGTTTAAGTGTTATATTGTTATATTGGTCGGATCTGAACAATTTTTCTGCAGATTACTTACTTTAGGTTATAATATGTGCCAATTTTCGTGACAATATCTTGTCAAAAAAAAAGATTTACATAGAAGTACTTGAGTTGGATCGGTCCGTTTATATGGCAGCTTTATGATAAAGTTATTCGATATCGATATTCGATAAGAAAAGCAGGTGTGAAAATTTTCAGGTCGATATCTCAAAAATGGAGTAGTTCGGATAGGCAGTCTGACATGGACAAATCGACTCAGCTCGTCACCATTATAATTTATACATACATACTATATATACTTTACAGGGTCTCCGACGTTTCATTTTTGTTGTTACAAACTCCGTGGAAAACTTGATATACCCTACCCAGGATGTAAGAAATCTTTCCAGCGATAATTTGTTGGTAATAAATTGCTAACTTGATTCTCATTCAATCGAATAGCAAATTTTGGTGCAGATACCATAATCTCGATCAATATTTTGTATAATTTTATTTGTGAATATCAGTCAACTTGACACTTATTTGACAGCTCTCGATAGTTACGAGTATATTTTTCATGAGAGGACAAATTTCTATTTTCATATACATATATGCATATATACGTATGTATATATGTACAAATATGTATATATCTTTGTAGTTAAACTCAGATGTATAAGCTTATTTAGGGATTTACGCTTGGACGCTTAATTACCAAGAAGAAAAGCGCACAGATAATCATTAGATATCTATTCATATGTTTTTATTTCATTAGAAGGAAAGAGTTACTCAGTCCGCTACCTCCATGCTATAGAATGTTAGTCAAAATCCCGCACAATACAAAGCTTAAAATTATGAAAAAAGTGTTTCAACGTCGTTTAGAATGTTTCTGGTAGAAAATCTTTTACCATAAAGCTCCATCGGCTGTATCGTTGCGACATTAACCCTAAAAAGATAATGTTATTTTATACCACTAGAGAGTAAATGATAATTCTAATTGACAAGTCCTCTTTCAAAATGTTTTAGGGATATCAAAGGTTTTCAAAGTATTCGGTTTCTGACTGAGATCATTTATTTCAATCATTTTCAGTCTACTAAGGTACACATAAAGGCATAAAGGTCAACTAAGGAAACTGCACGTTTGAAGTTGCTCCGAAAATAAATGAATGTCTGAGAGAGCGTAAATAAAAATGAGTACGTTATTTCGCGGTATATTCACCTTACTAGGGTTAAACAAGTAGGTGGCTAATTTGCTTGTGGTACAGATACAAATTACTTTTAATTGTTTAACAACTGTTTTTAATTATTTATTACACGTGAAGGCACTAAAAGCAACAATAATTAAAATCAAATAAATTGCACTGACTTGCAATTTCCCTACAGGGTGTCAAACGCCCATTACACGTGTCGCTAATTTTTTATGAGCTTTGTAACATGCGCTCGTCGTGTGTTTGCACTTAGATAGTTCTATATATGTATGTATATGTGACTCCCTTCTAAAAATGCGCTCATTCTGATGTAATATTGACAAAGGTGTCAGAACAATGTACTCGCTCAATTTGTTGTAGTTTGGCTAATCGATAGTGAGAACTTTAGCAAATGTGAATGATGCAATCAGTGCAAGCGCACACTCACTTGAAAGACTCAACAAATTGGGCATTATGTCAGCCAAAATATGCAATGACAGCAATACAATAAGGAACGTACACGCATATACATATGTATACATATACAGTTATTTGCGTTTTATGTGCATATATTTATGATTGTTAAGGTGAGCCAGTTTTTAAGTAATAAAATATTAAAACAACTTTCTTTTCAAATGCGACGGGCAATGCAATTGGAGTCCAGCGTGGAGTCAGTCTGCCTAACAAAAGTTAAAAGGCAATAGTTAATATATTAGAAAAAATATTTTTTTTGTTAAAACAATAGTTTTCTATAACTGTGAGTCTGTTTAACAAAATTAGTTGTTTTTCGAAGCAAAAGTCTTCTACATACTATATACGTTCTTAAAATCTATATTAAATTAAAAAAAAAAAAAACGTTCGATAGTATTTTTTTTAAGCATATTTTTTCTGATAGATTTAGTAGCATTACACATAAATGTGGTCACTGAACACACGTTAAAATATTGGTTTATATTTATTTACTCTTTCTGTCATATTGAAAATAGTATAAATCACGTTATTTACTTACGTTGTTTTCAAAGACATGTGTTTACAATTATTTCGGATGGCTCACAATGAAAATTGATCGCCAAGGCTGACAGTAATGCCAGTAAAGTCGATAGATTTCGATAACGATAAGCTCATTTAAGATATTTACAGCTTTTAAGTACATTAAGGCAGGTGTCCATTGTGGCAGTGAATTCTCTGCTAATTATACGCTGTACTGGTCATACTAAGTTTGCCACGAATTCTTAACGCTCAGTAGGAAACGTCATACGATCAGTATGACGAGCTGAGTCCATTTAGTTATGTTTACACGAATTAGCATCCTATGAACAGATATTCAACTGAAATTTTTCACACGTTACGTCGGCGTAACTGCCGATAACAGAGACCTATAGTAATATAGATGCCATACAATCTGATCAATCAAAATCAAGTGCTTGTATGGAAAACTTATGTATTTGACGAGATATCTTCACGAAATTTGGTACAGAATATTTTCCAAGCCTAAGGTGCAATCCTCCAAGAAATTATTCATATCGGCTTACTATAGAATATAGCTGTCATACAAACTGAGCGATTCAAACCCAAACCCTGTAAGGAAAACTTATGTATTTGACGAGATATCTGCACGAAATTTGGCATAGAATATTTCCCAAGCCTAAAGTGTAAGCTTCGAAGAAAATTGCTAGATCGGATCACTATAGCATATAGCTGTCATACAAACTGACCGATCAAAATCCAATTCTTCTAAGAAAAATATATGTATTTCACGAGATATCAACACGAAATTTAACGAGAATTATTATTCAAGCCAACACTATAATATATGAAGAAATTGCTTTGATCGAGCTACTATAGCATATAGCTGCCATACAAACTGAACGATCAAAATTAAGTCCTTGTATGGAAGACTTTTTTATTTGACAAGATATCAACACGAAATTTGGCTCAAATTATTATTTAAAGCAACAGTATAATATCTGAAGAAATTGTTAAGATTGGGGTACTATAGCGTATAGCTGTCATATAAACTGACCGATCAAAATCTAATCCTTCTAAGGCAAACTTAAGTATTTGACGAAATATCCGCTTGAAATTTGGCTCGAATTATTATTTAAAGCAACGTTACAATCTCCAAAGAAATTATTAAGATCGTGCCACTATAGCATATAGCTGCCATACAAACTGATCATTCAAAATCAAGTTCTTATCTGGAGACTTCCTTATTTGTGAAAGGTATTATAGTTTCAGTGCAACCAAAGTTAAATGTTTGTTTTTTTTTTGTTTTATAATACCAAAGTTAATGTCCCCTTAGCAACAGCACACATCAATTATATTTAAATAAATTGATTAAGTAAGCAATGAACAATACATACATACATAACATACAATACAAAAACAATGCAGTAAATAACAAAATTAGTGCACAATTCAATAGACAATTAGACAATAAAAAATGCCACGAAAAGTAGCACGTATCCACAGTCGCCAGCCGCCAGGCCCAACAAACAGCCACCAGGCTCTTTAATAAATGCAAACTGCAACGCAAACAAGTACATAAATGCCATTATCCATATTTACTTGTGCATATAGCAAATAAATTTGCATGCGAACCAATGCGCACACGTGCCACTTACACCGTTAGACGTCGGCGCAGAGGGCCGCCAGGGCGTATGCCGTACAGCTGTCAATTGCATTGCTGCCGGCTGCAATCGATTTCCTACCTGCGCCCAACAAAGTAGTGCCCAATTACGCCAATATACAACCACCCACCTTCGGGCCTCATTACAATTGCAATTACCTATTCAGAAATCGCTTGTTGTTGTTGTTGTTGTAGCGCGTGTGCGCACTGCATCGGGCGAAGTATGCAAATCCAGCGTTATTTACGTGCGTGTGTGTATGTGTGTGTAAGCGCAAGCAACCGCTTTTCTCGACGACAGCTCGTTTGGTTGCGCGCGCGCTGCCTCCAGCCTCCAACCGCCGCCCACTTGCTTGTCCTTCATGACAGCACGCCAGGCAGCCAGCCAGTTAGTCAATCTAGATTGCGCATTCAAAAATATCTGAAATTCAATTTTCACTGCGTTTTATAAATAAAATTTGATTCGTTGCGCATGCATTGCATACGGCGAGCCACATGTTGCACGCAGCCTGCCAATACAACTGTTGCTTGCAATTGCAGTTGGTGGTGCTGTGTGAATATTGCTGTTGTTGGTGTTGTTTGCTGTTGTTGTCGCTGCAGTTGTGATTGTTGTAATTGTTGTTGTTACTGTTGTTTTACTATTGCTGCAGCAGTTGTGTTTGTTGTTATTGTTGTAGTTGTTGCTGTTGTTGTAGTTGTTGCTGTTGTTGTTGCTACAGTTGTTTCTACTGTTGTTGCTTTTGTTGTTGTTGCTATGGTTGTTTTATTGTTTTTGCTATTGTTGTTGCCATTGCTGTCTCTGTTGTTGTTGTTGTTGTCGTTGCAGTTGCAGTTTTGCACCACAACGATAAATTGCGCCATTAAAATTGCGAAACTTTGCCACATACTCGTGCATATGCTTGTTCTTGTTGTTTTTGCAATTGCATTGGATTCAGTGTTTTGAGAAATTCTTGCGATGTATTTCTGTTCTACTTTGCCGTTGCACATGCATATCTCCACACTATTTACATATGCATATCTTTATGCACATGTGTACCGAGTACTTACCATAAGCTCTGGGGTTCTGGTGAATTGGCGCCAGCCGCGCGGCAAATTTATGTTCTTGCTCCATTCAAATTTTGATCGCTTTTCTTTGGCAATTTGTAGGTGTTGAAATTTCGAATATTTGATATTTAGGTCATTCAAATGTGGGTGATTTCTTATTAACATCGCACAATTGGTGACTCCATAAATATACCGAGAATCATTTGCATTGTAGGCCAGTGTTTATGGGTTTCCCAATGATAATAGGTATTAGCATAGAGCAAAAGTTTTTGAGATGTAAATGTGGGATATATAGTATATGTAAGTGTATTCTCATAAAAAATCTAATAAAAAACTCAAAAAATTGCACTTTTTTCTGGTCCTTATACAGCGAGCCCGATCGTTCGTCGGCACACTTAATCAGCTTATATATACTATGGTTTGTATACCTAGGAGGTGGCCCGTAGTTTCTCTTGATCATCTTCATAAAAACTGCGGATACAGCCGCGGAGACCCGATTCCCCTCCTCACAGGAGCAGGCGCTTTCTCCCCTACTGCGATCACATACCTCCAAGTGTATAGAGTCAGCCCGTTTTGCGATTTCGTTGGTGCTACTCTCGTGCGAGGTTTCTTACCGAAAGTGGATTCCTCTCTTGCCATCTTACCACTAAATTATAGTTTGAGACCCACTCGAGCCCGCTGATCCGCTATTCTTTCCGCCGCTAATCACTTTTACCAACTCACTCAAGCGTGCTGGCATGTCGCTCAGACACCTGAACAGTCTGCCTACCACCGCAGCGAGCTACTTATCTTTGCTGACATGTGCAGTCCGATTTCAACTTCCTTGCTGTCGGCGTCTGTTTACTACTGGTGCTTTTAACTTTGCCTGTGAACCCCGAATCCATCATGAATCTAGTAGAGGTTCCTCTGCTGGTGTTGGAGACTTCACCTCACATCTCAGTTCTACCTAGGCATCCATTCGACAGGCTTCTGCTGACTGGCTTACCGTCCTTAGCCGGTAACCGCGCTTTCAAAAACTTTTTCGTTGCCTTTGAAGGAGGACGATTCCCTCGACCCTGGCGGACACTGTCCGATATCAAGGTCGGTTTCGATTTACTTCCACCCACATCCATTTAATTTTTTTTTGGTTTTTACTATTCATGCTTATTGGGTCTCTATTTAGACCAGTATCCAACTCCCGGCGACTACCTTGCCATTAATGGTTACAATATTATCTATGTTAAGGAGCCAAGGCGAGGGTTGACGTATGCTCTTATAGAGGAATGCTTTCACAGCCGAACAGCGCAATGATGACGGGAGAGGGACGTACTTGGAGGCCGTTACTTTATACAGTAATTGATGCCAAATTTCCTGAAGATATCTTGGCAAATGAGAAAGTTTTCCATACAAGGTTATATATTTCATCGTTCAATTTGTAAGCTGTTATATGCTATAATGGCCCGATATCTCCGTTTCAGACACGCCAACCGGCAGACAGACAGATATAGCTAAATCGGCTCAGCTCAGCATGCTACATCCCTAACGTATGCTTTTAGAAGTCGATTCTAAAAGGATCTCACTTGGTCAGCTTAGAAGGCCGCTGTGTCTGTTGTGATAGCTAGTTTTTCTATATAATAGATTATAAGATCCTAATAATTCTACAAAGCATTTTGAGCCTATCACAAATTTGTTGAGGCGGCTAATGTTATGTAGTTTCGGCTATGTCTGCTGGTTTGCCGAAAGTCAGTCTGCCGAGATGTTTTATGTGGTTTGTGGACCGATAGAATCAGCGGTTTATATTTCTTCAAAAATTGTGCCGGTGAGAACGTAACCTTCATTGGCGACCGCTATCGCGCTACAATAACCGACTATTTGATGCCAGAAAATGAAGCTCGCGATCTCGGCGACATTCGATTTCATCAATCCATGAATTTATTGAGAGAATACTTTGGAGAGTAGATAATTTCACGTTTTGGGTCAGTCGATTGGCCACCAAGATCGTGTGATATCACACTTTTAGACTTTTTCCTGTGGGGATATGTAATGACTAAAGTCCATGCAGACAATCCCGCATCGACCCAGATCTTGGAGCAAAATATCACGCTTGACATTCGTCAGTTGCCAGTCGAAATGCTCGCACGAATCATCCAAAACTGAACTCAACGGACGGACCATCTGAGACGTAGCCGCAGCCAACATTTGAAAGAGATAATCTTCAAAAAATAAATGCCAAATAATGTTCTTTCGAACAATAATAAACATTCCCTATTAAATGTGAAGTTTCTGTGTTCTTTCTTTAAAAAAGTAGGAAACCTCGAAATGGATCACCCTTTGCATACATATATGTATCTAACTAGATATGCTTTCGAGCAGCATACGTGACTAAATACGGTTCTCAAAACACTTGTGTTTACTTTGAACATTTTAATTAACTTAAAGAAAAAGTCTAGCTAATGAGCTCCGTAAATAAGCTGGTTAATATACCTAAGTAATATTCATTGCAAGACGTAAAATTATGAAAATTATTAGAATGTCGAATATGATAATATATGTATTGTACAAATGTACATAAATATGTCATAATGAATAATGATTTCCGGAACATGGCTTTGTGCTTTTATAGTTAAATTTTTTTTAAATTCCAGCTAATTAGTTTGTGGAAAAGTACAGTGAAGGTTTGCTTGTAACAACCAGAAAATTGCAGTAGCGTTTCGCTTTTCCTGCTAAAGTTTAATTTTCGAACTGCTAGATTTGCGTCTAGCGAGTTCCATAATATTTTTTCATATTAGCTTATCAGTCCAGTTAAAAAAAAGTTGCATATTCACACCTTTTCTAAAAGCACTCAGCTTAACTGGGACCTATAACAGTCGTCTTTATATAAAAGTGATTTTGGCCATGATAGTTGTTGCAATTGCGAAATTGTTGCTCTAATCGCGTCAGCACTGTACTAACGCAATTTTTTATGCACCTGTTCCAATGTTTAGACGCTGATTTGTATCACATGATGCAAATTTTTATCAAGATTTGACGCATGTGGCGTTCTCAAATTGTAAGCTGACCGAAAGCGAACCTGTTTAAACAAATTAAAGAATTTTTCAAAAATAAATAATTTTAAGTTTCGAAAATATGCACTATATTTTTAGATTATTAGTACTCAAGCTTAAGTACTTTTTCGTAAATTATTACTAAAACCGGTTTTATAATCTTCAACGCAGTAATCAAAGCGCCGTACGGCTGAGTGTATGAAATCACAGTGATAATTTTGACATCAATGAGCGTATGCCACTAAAACGCAGACACTAATTTCTAAAAAGATAGATAAGACAGTAAAAAAATTCGCACTTTATGTGCTAAATAACTATGTATGTAAATAAAATATAAACGAAAATTTTTATTTGTCTTGTTAGTTGGAATAACAATATTAACAAAATCGCGGAAATTGCAAAATATTCACGGTAATCTTATCTGCGACAGAAAAAAATATTCACGCAGAATTTTTTCTCACAATGAAAGCAGATTAGATGTTGATAACAATTATATACATAACTATGTACTATATACATTTGAGTGATTCAAAAAAAAAAAAATTTTTTTTTCGTTTGGTACTCAGAAAAATAGGTTCCTAGACACCTCTAAGAAAGCCTCTCCAAACATGAGTTTTTAATTGTAACGGAAAGGTCCTCCTACATACAGTTTTCTATTTTTTCTTATTATCAGATAGAAAAATTTATATCTCGCTTCCAACTACTTAAAAAAATATATTGTTCCTTAGATTTTGTAGGAAATTGAATGCTCTACAAAAAAGGTCTATTATGATTTTTTCGTAAACCGAAACGTTTAAAAGATATTAACAATTAAAGTTTGATTATTTTTGGGAAAATTTTTTATTTCTTATGAATTTTATTATTAAATGAAAAAAAAATTATTAAATTATCTTAGAGGTGTCTAGGAACCTATTTCTCCGAGTACCAAACGAAAAAATTTTTTTTTTTTAATCACTCTAATATATGTACATACATATGTATTATATATAAAATACGGGCTGAAAATAATGATGTGGTTCAACAATTTGTCTAACGCTTTGCAATCTCTCAGCTTTTTGTATTCTGTATGTCATTTCTGAAGTTCAACAGCAACAGCTATAAATATTTAAGATTTTTCGTATAGTGATTGGGTGCACATTGAGCCTAACTATGGCTTAAGTGCGGCCGCTTGCGGTTATTAATACTTTTGACCCGCCCCTTCCACCTAGTAACCAACGATTCCATAGTGGTCGTAAATCGATGAAATTAATTTTAAATATAATTTCACATTTTTCCTAATAGATAAGTCGAGGAAAAATTATCGAAATTATATACACATAAACTAATTGGTATATACCCGTTGAGGCATTGTGTAATTTGTATTCTAAGAATACTTATGGTTATATTATAAGTTTATTTATAAGAACTGCTTCCCAATTGCGGTTTGTTCTGTGTAATAATAAGTTTAATTTTAAGTCCAATTTATGACTCTGTCATTATATTGCATGTACTTCAATTTAAAAATATTGTTATTTTATTTTCGTGATATTGTATACTGATAATATACATATGTGCATATGTATGTATAACACTACACTATGATTTAAGGCGCTATACCTATGTAAACCATGACAAATTAGGCGAATTTCGTGATTTTTTTTTTTAAAGAAAGTACTCTATCGAATGTTTCAAAGTTCTTTGGACATAATTAGGTATATTTTTAGCTATATTTTTAGATTTTTTTTTACAAAAATATTGAAAAATAACGGAGTTATGTGTTGTCTTCGGATGTACTAAAAAAAAAACAGTTCCCCAACTGCTGACATGATTCCGGCCGCATGAGTAGCTGTAACAAAAAAATTTAAAATGATTATTAAAGTTGAAGATATTTTCTATACAATGACTTAGGATTTTTGAAAAATATCAAAAATTAACAAAATGGCGTAGTTCTGAAGAAAGTGTCGTTTTTTAAGTAAAAAATGGTCGATTTTTTAATGCCAAATTTACAATTTTCAAACAATCACTAAGATCGTAGGTCATTATATAGTAAATATATTCAAGAATATTCAGTTTCAATTTCTCGTTTCGTTATGATGTCAGCAATTTTGAAAAATAGCGTTTCGAGAAAAACGCGTTTAAGATTTCAACTATCCGATTTCTAGCTGTGAGTGGTCGCTCTTTAAAACGCTTCCATTCAAAACCTAACCAAGCTACGACCTTGCCGATTTCACAGAATATTTTTGAAAATATAAACTATCGAAAAAGCAAAAAAAAAATGTCGACTCCTTTAATGTGTCACACTGGTATAGTCCCTTAATGACATCTCATCAGTTGCTAGTTGTTTAGCCGAGTTTCTTCTCCTTTTTGTACTACACCTTTTGTCTGCTCTTCATATGTTTTGAAATCAAACTCTAATTAATTTTTAAGTAAAATTTTTCCATTGTAAAAATGCAACTTTAAATTCCGATATTGCTTACTTATTTTTATATACTTTTCTGCGCTGTGATTGGAACCCACAAACCACTGAGTAGCGGTCACTGAAGGTTCAGTGTCTGTGCGGTCGTTGACGCTCTCTTCTAATAAAGATAATAGGCATACTATTCTATAGTACGAGACTCGCTGCACGAATATAAAATTACAAGTACACTCTCCCGGCATATTCTCAACACCCCACTTTCTTTGTGTACATTGCAATTTGCTTAAAATATATATATAAACATTTGATAAGTGATAATGAGGGCTAAGTAATAAAGTGATAAAACAATTTTACTCGCTAAAATGACAACGTGAGCTCGAGCACTTGCCATGAAAACGAAATTTGCGTTTGTAATGCGAGCAGCTGATATAATTTCGACGTTAAACCATGGGGGGTGATCAAAATTTAGAATAAAAAATTTTTGGAGATTAGTTGACAAATATCAAAACACTTAGTGCCGATAACAAAGAATGTTTTTTTAGACTTGTGGTTTTTAGGGAGAACCAAAATGCATATAATTTAATTGTAAAGATAAGAGTTTGCAATTATGTTTTGAAAATAATTTCGTCAAGTGAGCGCCGTGACCGGCTCGAATAAATTCCTGCCGGAAAAACCAAATTTGTTTTTGCAACAATCCTATCCATCCTATTAGCGCTGAAAATTCTCTTCCAAGCTGTCAATCGTCTTGAGCTTTTCTACTTAGACAAACTATTTCACATAACCTCACAAAAAATAGCCCAGCGATGTTAATCGCACGATCTTAGAGGCCACAAACCGACAACTGAAGTTAACGAGCTCACCAAATCGATAGTCTTTTCGTTGGTTGCATGACAAGAAGGGCTTTGTTGTTAAAACCAAAAGTTGTCCACATCCATATCCACCAATTCAGTAACGAAAAAGTTATTAATCATGGCTCTATAACTTTCCCCATTAACTGTAACCTTAAGAGCGGCTTCATTTTCAAGAAATATGGAAGGAATATATACAGATTCCCTCTGTGGACCAATGATTCCTTCAGTGACATTTTAAGGAGTGAAGGCGTCTGTCTCAACAAGGGCTTGTGGACTATCTTCACTTCAAATGTGTAAATTTCAACAGATCTCTATGTGATCGAATTCTGTTGACCCTTGAAAGGTTTCAGTTATATAAATCCATAGCAGTGGCTTTCAAAAACGTTGTACTAGTTATTTTCAGACAGTTGTCGGTACGTTTTTTATAGCCTGAGCAGAGTCTATCAAGTTTGTAACAACCAGAAGGAAACGGCTGAGACCTTAAACTATACATACATATGTAGATATACTTGTATATAGTAGTGGCTCCGTCCGCACGCGTTGCTGTGGTATACATTTTATACCATTATTCATATAATAAACTATTCAATACAGTGAAAATTAAGTACAATATCCGAAGAAATTTTTCAGATCGGACCACAATATCACATAGGTGTCATACAAACTGAATGATCAAAATCTTTTTATGGAAATTTTTTTATTTGTGAAGAGTATTTTGGCTAGGATACATTTCTCTTCAAAAGTCCAATACACCTTTTAAACATTTTCTTCTATAATCTTGAAATTTGTTGGCTGTGGGATACGAACATGAATCGAGTGAATGTCAGACCTCAACCTATCACATGTACGGTTACTGCAATAACTTCAGATAAACATACAGTTTTATACTCACGACTGTGCCTAGCACTCCCTATTATAAATATCACCCCATATTTATACATATACATGTATGCATAGTAGGGCGGGACGATTTTTTTTCTTTATAATCACGTACGTGGTAAATATTCTATGGGTCTTACTGAACAACTTTTACGTAATAAATTTCGTTCGAATATGTCAAAAACGGACGAACAAATTTTTATGATTCCTAAAAAACCTAACCTAAAAAATCGCTGACTTGTAAGCGTTTTTACACCCATAGTCACTTAGGCAAAGTTGTTCAGCATGATGTCTAGAACATTTTCCGCATACGCGAGCCTTCAATTTTTTTTTTGGCTGCCTGTAAATCGATCCGCTCTAATGTATATAGGGCTTTACTACACGCCACTTCGATAGAGCATTTTTGATAATTTCCTCGTGAATTTCAGCATTATTACGTGCTTCAATTGTCTAACGGTTGCGTTGTTCGGCTGACATTGAAATTTCAAAAATTTCTCACAGCACTCATTTATACACACATACATATGTATGTACATGTGAATTTATATCTGTATCTACCTTTAAAAGTACCTGTAGTATCATGCCAACAACTTTTACACATTCGAGTGGTGGCGTTGTGAGAATTGTGGGGCCGCGATTGCAAAATTTTGCGTTCCCATTAATGAAACACACAAATTTCGGGGTAAATAATTGTAACAACAATGAGTAGGTGAAAATTGCGTCAAATGCGCTTTGTCATACCCAATTAGGCGAATCAGCGTGACGAGTAAACACGAAATTCATATGCACTTATCTCAGATAGTGGGTTACTATTACCTTATATAGTATATGTATGTATGTATATACAGACAAACAAATATGTGTCAGATAAGTGCAGTGAAATACCTTAACCCATTGCTCCACATGTCGCCCGCACTCAAACTGTAATTTCGTACAAATTTCTATGCAATCCCTGCAATTGCCCAATTGTACTGACTCAGCTGCACGCGCACATACAAACACTTGAAATTTTTAATTAAAAATCGCTTTTCAGGTCAGCTGTTAACCTTTCCGTTCGCAGCCATTTGGTAATTAACACCCACTGTGCGTGTGTTGTAATAAGCACACGAAACACACTGCTCCAGCAGATTTAAAAGC